>NC_092055.1:37615906-37733422 GCF_003086295.3 Arachis hypogaea
TCTGCTGTTTAACTCTAGGCTCAGATTATTCCCTAGGAAATTTGAATCCCGGTGGAAGGGACCATATGTGATTACAAGTGTGTCACCATATGGATATGTAGATCTTCAGGATATTGACTCTGACAAAAAATTCATTATTAATGGACAGAGAGTCAAACATTATCTTGAAGGCAATGTTGAGCAAGAGTGCTCAAAACTGAGACTAAATTAAAAGCTCAATGAAAGTCCAGCTAAAGACAGTTGATGCATTCGCATATTTGCTATTTTAACTAGTTAGTTTAGTTAGCTTTAGTTCAATTTCGTTCATTATTACTAAAATAAACAAGCAATTTTGTGAGTTTTTCTCCATGCATCCATGAACCAAGAACTAAGTGAAATTTGGCCAAATTCATGCAAATAATTCAAGAAGCTTATAAATGCATTAGTATGAATGAATCTCTTGAAATTGGGTACATAGAATAGCAATACATTGATGAAGTTTCTTTGGTTTATGTTAGGTGATGAAGCAAGAAGGCTTGAGAACATTTCAAGCTTGGTAAGGAAGCAGAGGACTTGCACGTTGCTAACTTGGGTTACTACTGGCGTGTTTGGCAACAACTCAAGGCAGCAAGCATGGAGCCATGAGGAAGGGTGGCACGTTGCCAACTCCAAGAACAAGGGCGTGTTCCATAACAACGCCAGGAGCACTCATAGGAAGAGGCATGCACGTTGCCAACGCCAAGTTCTATAGGCGTGTTTAGTGACAATGTAGCAAGCAACCTTGGAGAGCAATTCCAAAGCTTCGAGCACGTTGCCAACCTAGAAGATGAGGGGGCGTGTTTAGCAACAACGCTAGCCCCATGAATCAGCCTTGGGAGGCTTGGCACATTGCCAACTTGGGAAGAGAGGGGCGTGTTTAGCAACAACTTCAACAAACTTGGCAGCCTGACCTTACCTTCTTTGAGGAAGCATAACTTGAGCTAGAAAAATCTAATTGAGATGATTCCAAGTGCATTAGAAAGAAGACACTCTGAGCTTTCCAATGATGTATGATAGTCTATATTGAAACAGAGGATTGATACTCAAATTCTGGGCAACATTAAGCATGAAAGTAGAGTCAAGAAGAAGAAAAGCAAGTTGTTAGCAACAACTTGGGCTAACAACGCCCAAGTATCAAAGCCCACTCCCAGGAAAACACCATGCACGTTGCCAACGTGCATTAAGGCTAGCGTTATTGGCAAAAATGCCAAGCCATTGGGCCAGAAGCATTATGAATGAACTCCTCCTTCCATGTTTAGCAACACTTCTTCCATTGAGCCAGGAATTCAACAAAGAGAAAGCCCACATTGCTAGCCCAAATTAAAGATCTCTGAAGGAGTTTTAGGAGTAGTATAAATAGAGAAGAGTTTGGTACTTTGAAGAGACTTTTTAGACTTTTATTTTTTAGAAATTTTTACTCTTAGACTTTTATTTTTACACTTAGAGTTTTTTTTGGTTTTCACTGCTTCTCAACCATATTCTATTTTGTTTTCTTTTGGCAACTTTGAAATTCAGTTTTAAGAACTTCTTCTTCTTCTTCTTCATTCTTCTCTATACTTAGTTTAATTTTCATCTTTGCAATTGTTGTTGAAATTGGAGCTATGATTCACTAAACCCCATTTTCATTAGGGGGAGGAGCTCTGCTCATTTGAATGGATTGATAACTTTTCTTTTCCTTCTCAATTCGAGTGGTTCATCTAAGAGGAAACTCTTGTTCTTCACAGATTCAATCACCATCGAGAGAGAGATTAATCTATATGAATTATGTGGTGAGTTTGAGAAATGAGTCACATAATTCAGTTTAGAGTTCATCCTTTCATGATTTCCTTAATCAATACACTTTGGTTGGTATGTGAGATGTAACCTCCCTTAGTTGAGATTCTGGAAGTTGTGTGGTTTGGATTAAAAATTGAACTTCATCTCTTCTCATGAACAATTAGATCACGAGAGTGGCAATTGGTTGTGTTGAGAGAAATTGAGTTACCAAGAGATTGGGACTCAATTACCCACAATTTACCATGGATCTATACCCATGATTGAGAAGAAATTGATCAACATCAATTCATGAGAATTTGCATCTCCGATCCCTAATGATCTTTTCCATCATTAATTCTCACTTCTTTTTCTCTTTAGTTATTTTGAATGCCTATTACCCAATTCCCTTTTTACATTCAAGCACTTTAACTTTCCTGCTATTTAGATTCAGTTTCAATTGTTTGCAATTTACTTCCCCGCTCTATACAATTCAGCACTCTACTTTCTTGCAATTTACTTTTGATGTCATTTAAGTTTCTTGCACTTTAAGTTTCAGTCATTTATTTTTATTTTCTTTCTTCCTTGCAATTCTTTAGATTCCTTGTCATTTAATTTTTGCAATTATGTTCAAAAATCACAAATCTCATGAAATCAAAACCATGTTTGCTTGACTAAATCTACCATTTAACTAAAGTTGCTTAATCTACCAATCTCCGTGGGATCGACCTCACTCTTAGTGAGTTTTATTACTTGATACGACTCGGTATACTTGCCGGTAATTACGTGAAATTAATTTTTCGCGTATCAAGTTTTTGGCGCTGTTGCCGGAGATTGGAAAAGATTAACAATGATTAAGTGAATGGTAGTTTAGATTAAGCATTTTCTTTGTTTTTGCTTTGTACAGTTCTTTTAATTTTTTTTATTTTCTTTTTGACACTAAGGCGTTTGAGTTATTGCCTCACTAAGAAATTCTTCTCTGTGACATGAATTTCAATTTTATTTGGTGTTGTGTTTTACAAAATTCAAATGGAGTTCAACTCATCTTGTGATCAAACAAATTTTCTGGGATATCACCCACCATCACCAATTGACTATTCTAATGGTGGTTGGAAATATCACCAAGAAATTACAGATCCTGAGCACTCCAATTCATGGAGATGTGCTTCAGAACCACAAGATGAGCAAGAGAATCATATGGGATATTTCTCACCACCACAAAATGATTCAAGTCATTATTCTAATGGTGGCTGGGAGTATCGCCAAGAAATTGCAAATTCTGAGCACTCCAATCCATGGAGATTTGCTCCAGAGCCACAAATTGATCAAGCTAATCACATGAGATGTTGTCCAGAACCACAAAATGATTTATGTCATTACCCTCATGGTGCTTGGGCATATCAACAAGAGTGTGAGCAATCAAGTGAAATGAATTTTCTCCCAGAACCACAAAGTGACTCATACTGTTATGACAATTACACAAACTATGGCTGGGAAGGAAATTTTAATAATTCATTTGATTGTGCTGTCAATACATACATGGAAGATTGCTCCCCGTGGCCACAAAATGATTCTCACTCTGAAGAATTCTACAATGATTCACATTGTAGATGGGAGGATCAAAATCAGAGAGCACTCAATGTGTCATACTCCATTAATCAAGAGCCATCATCACTTGAGCAAACCTTCAATTCATTTATGCAAAATTATCCAACCTCACCTCCCATTTTTTCACTTGAAAATTCTTCCTCATTTGATTATGTCCCAACACAAAGTCTCCTCCAAGATCCACACCATTCATTCCACTAACCACAAAACTTATTCCCCAATTCACAAGATTCATTCCATACCACTCAAAACAACCTCACCACAACACATCCATATCCACAAAATTTCTCTCAACCTTCATCTTTTGAGCTAGTAGCCGAGGACCTCCTTCAAAAATCCAGAGAACTATTGGAAAGACAAGAACAATCCTAGAAAAGGTAAGAAATCCTCTTCAATAAGATGGATGGGCATTTAGAGCAAATAAGGAGAAACTTAGAACAAATAGTGAGGATGAAGACCAAATTGTGGGAGAGGAAGTGGAAAAACAAAATGAGGAAACCTCTGTATCAAGTGAAAGTTCAATGGAAAAGGAGGTTGTGGAGGTGTTTGAACCTGTGGCTTCATCTTCACAAAAGCCACTTGAGATGACACGGGAACATGAAAACTCACAACTCTCTCAAACTTCCCTGAAACAAAATGGCTCAACAATTGAATCCATGATTGAAAGATATGAAGAGGAGATGAAGAAATCTTGGGAAGATCAACAAACCTCCTCCATGAAAGAGCTATTAAAACAAATATTGAGTGTAAAAAAAGAAGTGGAAGAACAAGAAAGTGAGGAAGACACTCAAGAGAAGTCACACTCAAGTGAAGTAGAGAAGTACACAGAGGAAGAGCTCATTGAACCACTATTACAAGGAACTCTTGATGAAAAGAAGACTCCAACAATCACACAACCACCAAGACTTGGATTCAAGGAAGTGAAGGCAATTAACAAAAGCACCAACAAGAGGATTGTGACCAAGCTACCAAGGACAATATTCATGAAGAAAAAAGGGTCAACCACAAGCAACCCTCCCCCTGATCCAGCAAGCAAGCTCAATCAAGCCATTAACAAAAGAAAGCTTACTGAGGAGAGGCCAAGACAGGGGACACTAGCTGAATCTTCTCCCCCCTTAAGGTCATTCCTATTAACAAACTGGAAGAAGAGGAAGAAAGTGAACAACATGTCAACCATAGCTATAATTTCTCTTCTCTGCTTTGTTTTCGTTCTTTATTTTATTTAAATTCAATAAATTGGCATATGGTTACAATCTAAGTTTGGTGTTGCCTTGCAACAAATTGATTTCAATCTTTTTGGATGATTGCATCAAATCAAAAATGAAAGTGACACACCAAGATTCTAAGTTTGGTGTGCCATTTATTTTCTATGCAATTTATTCAAGCAACACTACTTGTCTGCATAATCATAATGCCTCTGCAGTTTTATTTTTCTCTTTTGATTTGACACTTTTTCATTCTATTGCTTTAGTTATTTTTCTATCTTTAAATGCTTTCCTTTAGTTTGCTTATTAACTGTTTTTGTTAATACATTACCAAGAGATCCTTATTCATGACAGATTCTTAGCTGGGGGATTGTATTTAACATACAACAGTTTCATTTGCTTAGTTTTAATTCAAATAAATTGACATATGATTGCATCCTAAGTTTGGTGTTGCTATGCAACAAAATTTGTTTCCAATCTTTACTGGATACATGCATTAATTCCAAGTGAAAGTGTCACACTAAGTTTGGTGTGCCACTTATCTTTTATGCAATGTATTGTGCTCACCTTCTTAAGTTTGCAATCAAAATGTCTCTGTCTCTTGTGCCTTAATTGTTATCTTTAATTTTGCTTAATTGAAACACATGTGCTACTAATGTTTCATTGTGTAAGACATTCATGATCTATCTTAGCCCCATAGCTACGGTTCTAATTGTTGCTTGAGGACAAGCAATCATTCTAAGTTTGGTGTGGGAAGGAAAAGAAAAGGAGGAAAAGAACAACAATAGAGAAGATAAATTACAAGGTTGTAAAGTTCTTTTTCCTCTCATTTGTTTTCAGCACTTTAAATTGCATGATTGTCTTATTACCTTCTCTGTATACATGTGTGGTATGAATAGGCATAGTTTGATTTCTAAATTGCAACATGCTGCTGTGACATTATGACTACCAACTTGAGTTTTGTGAATACAAAAGCAATAAAGTATCATGATCTTAAGCAAACAAGGAATTAAAGAAGAATTTAGTATGTGCATACAAGTATTGGAAAGCTAGTATGATTGATTGTTGCTCAAGTATATTAGATTTTATTTAATTGAAGTTTTCATCTAGGAGATTTTGTGAAATCTTTTGAAAATCATGAAAACCTTGAAGAAGCAAATGCAATTAAGGCAAGAAAAGAAAAAGGGAAAGAATGAGAAAGCTGAAGGCTATGAGTACCAATGACAATTTCATTGTTATGTACTTGTGGTGTTTATGTATCAAGTAAAATGCTTGAAAACAAAACACTTAGAAGTCAAGGCTAGGCTCAAATGCAAAAGCACTCCCTCAAAGCTCAAGGCTCTAAGCATCAATGATTAGAGAGTCAAGAAAAGAAATAAATGAGCTTAATGAAGTCCTCTAATTAAATGCTTGTGGTGCTTATGTATCAAGTGGTAATACTTGAAAACAAAGCATTTAGAGTCGTAGTTTTGTTATCAACTCATGAGGCAAAGCACCCAAAAGGAGAAGTTAATAAGAAAATCAAAAGCTTGTTTCAAGGAAGAAATATAAGAAAAAGATTTCATAAATTGAGCTGGATAGAAGCATCAATCATTTACATTTCTTTTGTGATTGTAGCATGCTTAGAAAACTAGCTTACCATGAACATTGAGTTGCTATTCTTCTTACCATGGATTGTCAATCTCTATTGCATGATTCTTTTCTTGCTTGAGGACAAGCAAGGTTTAAGTTTGGTGTTGTGATGCATTCGCATATTTGCTATTTTAACTAGTTAGTTTAGTTAGCTTTAGTTCAATTTCGTTCATTATTACTAAAATAAACAAGCAATTTTGTGAGTTTTTCTCCATGCATCCATGAACCAAGAACTAAGTAAAATTTGGCCAAATTAATGCAAATAATTCAAGAATCTTATAAATGCATTAGTATGAATGAATCTCTTGAAATTGGGTGCATAGAATAGCAATACATTGAGGAAGTTTCTTTGGTTTATGTTAGGTGATGAAGCAAGAAGGCTTGAGAACATTTCAAGCTTGGTAAGGAAGCAGAGGACTTGCACGTTGCTAACTTGGGTTACTACTGGCGTGTTTGGCAACAACTCAAGGCAGCAAGCATGGAGCCATGAGGAAGGGTGGCACGTTGCCAACTCCAAGAACAAGGGCGTGTTCCATAACAACGCCAGGAGCACTCATAGGAAGAGGCATGCACGTTGCCAACGCCAAGTTCTATAGGCGTGTTTAGTGACAATGTAGCAAGCAACCTTGGAGAGCAATTCCAAAGCTTCGAGCACGTTGCCAACCTAGAAGATGAGGGGGCGTGTTCAGCAACAACGCCAGCCCCATGAATCAGCCTTGGGAGGCTTGGCACGTTGCCAACTTGGGAAGAGAGGGGCGTGTTCAGCAACAATTTCAACAAACTTGGCAGCCTGACCTTACCTTCTTTGAGGAAGCATAACTTGAGCTAGAAAAATCCAATTGAGATGATTCCAAGTGCATTAGAAAGAAGACACTCTGAGCTTTCTAATGATGTATGATAGTTTATATGGAAGTAGAGGATTGATAATCAAATTCTGGGCAACATTAAGCATGAAAGTAGAGTCAAGAAGAAGAAAAGCAAGTTGTTAGCAACAACTTGGGCTAACAACGCCCAAGTATCAAAGCCCACTCCCAGGAAAACACCATGCACGTTGCCAACGTGCATTAAGGCTAGCATTATTGGCAAAAACACCAAGCCATTGGGCCAGAAGCATTATGAATGAACTCCTCCTTCCATGTTTAGCAACACTTCTTCCATTGAGCCAGGAATTCAACAAAGAGAAAGCCCACATTGCTAGCCCAAATTAAAGATCTCTGAAGGATTTTTAGGATTAGTATAAATAGAGAAGAGTTTGGTACTTTGAAGAGACTTTTTAGACTTTTATTTTTTAGCAATTTTTACTCTTAGACTTTTACTTTTACACTTAGAGTTTTTTTTTATTTTCACTGCTTCTCAACCATATTCTATTTTGTTTTCTTTTGGCAACTTTGAAATTCAGTATTAAGAACTTCTTCTTCTTCTTCTTCATTCTTCTCTATACTTAGTTTAATTTTCATCTTTGCAATTGTTGTTGAAATTGGAGCTATGATTCACTAAACCCCATTTTCATTAGGGGGAGGAGCTCTGCTCATTTGAATGGATTGATAACTTTTCTTTTCCTTCTCAATTCAAGTGGTTCATCTAAGAGGAAACTCTTGTTCTTCACAGATTCAATCACCATCGAGAGAGGGATTAATCTATATGAATTATGTGGTGAGTTTGAGAAATGAGTCACATAATTCAGTTTAGAGTTCATCCTTTCATGATTTCCTTAATCAATACACTTTGGTTGGTATGTGAGATGTAACCTCCCTTAGTTGAGATTCTGGAAGTTGTGTGGTTTGGATTAGAAATTGAACTTCATCTCTTCTCATGAACAATTAGATCACGAGAGTGACAATTGGTTGTGTTGAGAGAAATTGAGTTACCAAGAGATTGGGACTCAATTACCCACAATTTACCATGGATCTATACCCATGATTGAGAAGAAATTGATCAACATCAATTCATGAGAATTTGCATCTCCGATCCCTAATGATCTTTTCCATCATTAATTCTCACTTCTTTTCCTCTTTAGTTATTTTGAATGCCCATTACCCAATTCCCTTTTACATTCAAGCACTTTAACTTTCCTGCTATTTAGATTCAGTTTCAATTGTTTGCAATTTACTTCCCCGCTCTCTACAATTCAGCACTCTACTTTCTTGCAATTTACTTTTGATGTCTTTTAAGTTTCTTGCACTTTAAGTTTCAGTCATTTATTTTTATTTTCTTTCTTCCTTGCAATTCTTTAGATTCCTTGTCATTTAATTTTTGCAATTATGTTCAAAAATCACAAATCTCATGAAATCAAAACCATGTTTGCTTGACTAAATCTACTATTTAACTAAAGTTGCTTAATCTACCAAACTCCGTGGGATCGACCTCACTCTTAGTGAGTTTTATTACTTGATACGACTTGGTATACTTGCTGGTAATTACGTGAAATTAATTTTTTACGTATCAACAGTAAAGAAACGCTTATTGGGAGGCAACCCAATCTTATTTATCTATGTTAATTACTTTTTCATTTCATTTTCCATTGTTAGTTTATGTTTTTTTTAGGTTAATGATCATGTGGAGTCACAAAAGCAGCTGCAGAATTAAAGCGGAATCAAAACAGCAGCAAAAACAGCACACCCTAGAGGATAGGCTTACTGGCGTTTAAATGCCAATAAGGATAGCAGAATGGGCGTTTAAACGCCCATGCTGGTAGCATTCTGGGCGTTAAATGCCAGAATGGGCAACATTTTGGGCGCTTAACGCCAGAAATGGTAGCATTCTGAAAATTCAAGAAAATGCCCAGTAAAGAAGGATTCCTGGCATTTAACGCCAGCCAGGGTATCTGGCTGGGTGTTAACGCCCAAAGAGGCAGTCAAGTGGGCGTTAAATGCCAGAATGGATAGCATTTTGGGCATTTAACGCCAGGATAACACAAGGGCGGTAATTTTGTTTCCAATTCAATTTTTTTTCAATTTTTCATGTTTTAATTCATAATTTTTTGCATCAAACATATTTTAAACGTTCATCTTTCAATTTCTATTTTCAAAAATTAATAATCTTTCCAATTCTTTTTCAATTCTTTTCAATTTCTTCCAAAACGTTTTTAAAACTTACATATCTTTTCAAATTCTTTTTCAACTCTTTTTAATTTTTCTTGTATACAGTAATAAGTTTTCATAATTAATTGCATCATTCTTCTTCTACTCCCTTCTATCTTATTTTGCTCGAGGACGAGCAAAGCTTTTAAGTTTGGTGTGGAAAAGCTCAGCTTTTTACTTTCCATAACCATTAATGGCACCTAAGGCCGGAAAAACCTCTAGGAAGAGGAGCAACAAAGACAAGGAAGAGACATAGAGGAGCTCAAGAACTCCATTGGTTCTTCAAGAGGAAGAATAAGCCACCATCACTAAGGTGGACCCATTCCTTAATCTCCTTGTTTATTTTCTTTTCTGTTTTCGGTTTTTATGCTATGTTTTGACTATATTTGTGTCTTCATTACATGATCATTAGTGTTTAGTGTCTATGTCTTAAAGCTATGAATGTTCCATGAATCTTTCACCTTTCTTAAATGAAAAATGTTTTCTGAAAAAGAAAAATAAGTACATAAATTTTGAATTCTATCTTGAAAATAGTTTAATTATTTTTATATGGTGGCAATACTTTTAGTTTTCTGAATGAATGCTTGAACAGTGCATATTTTTTATAGTGAAGTTTATGAATGTTAAAATTGTTGGCTCTTGAAAGAATAATGAAAAAAGAGAAATGTTATTGATAATCTGAAAATTCTTGAAGCAAGAAAAAGCAGTGAAAAACACAAAGCTTGCGAAAAAAATAAAAAACAAAAAACAAAAAGGGCAAAAAATTAAGAAAAAGAAAAAGCAAGCAGAAAAAGCCAATAACGTAACCCTTTAAACTAAAAGGCAAGGGTAAAAAGGATCCAAGGCTTTGAGCATTAATGGATATGAGGGCCCAAGGGAATAAAGTCCTGGCCTAAGCGGCTATAACAAGCTGTCCCTAACCATGTGCTTGTGGCGTGAAGGTGTCAAGTGAAAAGCTTGAGACTGAGCAGTTAAAGTCGTGGTCCAAAGAAAAAAGAGCGTGCTTAAGAACTCTGGGCACCTCTAACTGGGGACTCTAGCAAAGCTAAGTCACAATCTGAAAAAGTTCACCCAGTTATGTGTCTGTGGCATTTATGTATCCGGTGGTAATACTGGAAAACAAAATGCTTAGGGTCACGGCCAAGACCCATAAAGTAGTTGTGTTCAAGAATCAACATACTGAACTAGGAGAATCAATAACACTATCTGAATTCTGAGTTCCTATGGATGCCAATCATTCTGAACTTTAAAGGATAAAGTGAGATGCCAAAACTGTTCAGAAGCAAAAAGCTACTAGTCCCGCTCATCTAATTGGAACTAAGCTTCATTGATATTTTGAAATTTATTGTGTTTTCTCTTCTTTTTAGCCTATTTTGATTTTAGTTACTTGGGAACAAGCAACAATTTAAGTTTGGTGTTGTGATGAGCTGATAATTTATACCCTTTTTGGCATTGTTTTTACATAGTTTTTAGTATGTTCTAGTTACCTTTTATTATATTTTTATTAGTTTTTATGCAAAAATCACATTTATGGACTTTACTATGAGTTTGTGTGTTTTTCTGTAATTTTAGGTATTTTCTGACTGAAATTGAGGGACCTGAGCAAAAATCTAATTCAGAGGCTGAGAAAGGACTGCAGATGTTGTTGGATTCTGACCCTCCTGCACTCGAAGTGGAGTTTTTAGAGCTACAGAAGCCCAATTGGCATGCTCTCAATTGCGTTGGAAAGTAGACATCTTGGGCTTTCCAGAAATATATAATAATACATACTTTGTCCAAGATTTGATGGCCCAAACTGGCATTCAACGCCAGCCAGAGACCCTTTTTCTGGCGTAAAACACCAGAACTGGCACCAGAAATGGAGTTAAACGCCCAAACTGGCACCCAAGCTGGCGTTTAACTCCAAGAATGGCGTATTTACATGAAAGCTTCAAAGATCAGCCCAAACACCCAAACACTCACCCTTTTTCTGTACTATCTGCACTTAGTTACTCATTTTCTGTAAACGTAAGTTACTAGTTTAGTATAAAAACTAATTTTAGAGATTCATTTTGTAACTCATGACATTTTACATCTCATATTGTATCTTCTACGGCATGAGTCTCTAAACACCATAGGTGGGGATGAGGAGCTCTGCTGTGTCTAATGTATTAATGCAATTACTATTGTTTTCTATTTAATCACGCTTCATTCTGTTCTAAGATACTCACTCATACTTCAATATAGAGAATATGATGATCCGTGACACTCAGCATCATTCTCAAACTTATGAATGCGTTCTTGACAACCACTCCCGTTCTACCTGAGATCAACGTAGTCATTGGGCGACAGCTTGAGTACGTATCTCTTGGGTCTCTAATCCATGGACCGAGTCCGTGGGATTAGAACCTTCGTGGTAGAGGCTAGAACCAATTGGCAGCATTCCTGAGATCTGAAAAGCCTAAACCTTGTCTGTGGTATTTCGAGTAGGATCTGGAACGGGATGACTGTGACGAGCTTCAAACTCACAAATGTTGGGCACAGTGACAGTGTGCAAAAGGGTAGAGAGATCCTATTCCGACACAAGTGAGAACCGACAGATGATTAGCCGTGCGGTAGCTGTACCTGGTATTTTTCATCCGAGACGAGAGATCCGACAATTGATTACCCGTACAGAAATCGTGCCTGGTATTTTTCATCCGAGAGGACGGATGGTAGCCGTTGACAACGGTGATCCACCAACATATAGCTTGCCATTGAAGGAAGTCATGCATGTTTGGAGAAGAAGACAGTAGGAAAGCAGAGATTCAGACGACAGAGCATCTCCGGAACCTCAACCTGTTCCTCATTACTGAATCACAAGTACCATTTATTTCATGTTATTTACTTTTCATAAACAAAATCATTTTTATCATTAATCTCCTGACTAAGATTTACAAGATAACCATAGCTTGCTTCAAGCCGACAATCTCCGTGGGATCGACCCTTACTCACGTAAGGTATTACTTGGACGACTCAGTGCACTTGCTGGTTAGTTGTACGGAGTTGTGAAAAGTGTAATCACAATTTCGTGCACCAACACCAATAGCTTGGACCTTAGGACATATGCCTGTGGTGTCTTTGTACTAGGATCTGCTTGGATGATTAGGTTCTATGGAGTGCTTTAACACTTGGTAACTTGGGTTAACAAACCTGGGATTATCAACCGAAAGTCTATTATCAAGAGCAACCTAGTTACAAAATATTTAGTAACCCAAAGAGGTGCTGGGCATCAACGTTCTAAGAAGAATTGTGAGCCAAGTGTCTGTAGTGAATAATGTGTTAAGTACATATAAGCTAAGAAACTGCTATAACACGTGACACTGAGCTAAAGCTTACAGGAAAAGAAAATGAAGAAAAGCAATTACCAAGGATAAGTAAATAATAAGAGGTCATAGTAGTGTGTTAATTGATGTTTGAAGGAGACATTCTATGCTTAAAGATCAATAAGAAGTTAGCTACTGCATTTTCTGCATAAAACCCCATCAACTAAGAAATAATGCTTTGCTGATATGAATACTCCCTTCTGTTTCATTCTTTCTTCATAATAATTTAGTACTTGCTTAGGGACAAGCAAGATTTAAGTTTAGTGTTGTGATACCAGGGCATCTTAGGCTAGTTTCACTAGCCTTTTTCTTTGTTTTTTGATAGGTTTTATGCACTTTCTTGAGGTATAAGTAAGCAAATTGGGTAGAAATTCATGTATGCCTATATTCATTCAACCATGAGTACTTTGATGCAACCTCATGATGATTTATGCTATGATTACTTGAATGCTAAGAATGATAAGAATTCTCATGATTTTAGCAAGGTTTTGATGCATTCATTGGTTGATGATAGGTGAAGGAAGGCATGGAGGAAGGTTGAAGAAGAACCATGGAAAGGATGAAGAGGAAGCAACGTTGGTGGCCAAGTTGGACCACCAACGTTGCCTCAAACGTTGAGAAAGAAACAGAGCACATCTTTGTAAACATGGCTGATGCTCACGTTGGAGGTGGCGTTGGGGGTCCAACGTTAACCCCAACATTGTGGGAAAATGATCAATTCTGGGGCTGAAAGTTTTTTTTATTGACGCGCACGCGTCTATGACGTGAACGCGTGAAAACGCAAAATTTGATATCTGCGCGCAAGCGTGCGTCACACGCACGCGTGGAATGGCAAAAATTGACCATCCACGCATACGCGTGGGCCACGCATACGCATCAAAATCGAATGTTGGAGGTCCAACGTTACCTCAAACGCTGGCCTCCAATGTCCGTGATGCATAGCCCAGAATCCAGATTTGAAAATTTTCAATCGACGCACACGCGTCAATGACGCGTACGCGTGGATAGAGAAAAAAGGGCGATGCACGTTTAAGCATACAGCACGCGTACGCGTGGATGGAAAAAAATGCCAATGCACGCGTGAGCGTGGAGTACGCGTACGCGTGAAAACGCCAACGTTGGAGGGAACGTTTGAGGTCCAACACTGAGGCCAACGTTCCCTGAAGCTATAAAATGAAAATCTAGCATCCACGCACAGGCGTGAAGCAAGCGTATGCGTGGATGAACATTTTTTACCATTGTGCGCGGAAGCGCAAGGCACGCGTACGCGTGGGTTAGTTGACGTTGCCCCTCCAACGTTGATTCAAAGGCCAATGACAGCAAGCTTTCTGGTTTTTGCTGGTTTGTTTTAAATGGCGTTTGAGTCAACGTTGGCCCTCAAACGTTGACTCAAACCTGAAGCATCAGGATTCAAATTTTACACAGAATCTCTTCTCAACATCCAGGGAAACCAATTGGAGCCATCTTCAACCCAATTCCATCAAGGCCAAAAGCCCAATTCAAGGCTTGAAGATCAATAGAAGAAAGTGTATAAATAGCTTAGAATTTAAGTTAGAAGGACTTTTACATATTTTTTCCATTTTTTTAGTTTTCACTTACTGCACTTTGAATTTCAGGATGTATTTTACAATTCCAATTTTCATTTTGAGAGCTATGAACAACTAAACCCCCTTCATTGGGTTAGGGAGCTCTATTGTAATTCAACGGATCAATAGTAGTTTTCATCTTCTTCTTCTTCTTTTCTCTTGATTTTTGTTAGAAAGCTTTCGGTCTTAATTCAATTGGATAGTTGTCTTGAGAGAGAAGCTATCCATAATTGGAATTCTTCGGAGCCTTGAGAGAGGAATGAAGAATTCATGCTAGAATTTCTTTCTCACATTGGATTAGATTGGGGTTTGGATGGATATAGTGACATGTAATCCTACCAACACTTTGATCTATGAATTTGTGTGGTATAGTCAATGATCGAACTTCAACTCTTTCCATGAGCAATTAAATCAAGACATTGGGCAATTGTTCATGCTTAGAGAGATTAGTGAGCCAAGACATTGGGATCCAATCATCTAAGATTGCCAAGCAATGTCAATGAATGCATTGATTGAGGAAGAGGTGAAAATGATTTGATCCGGAGAATTCAATATCTCCTGAAACCCAATGAACCCCCATCTCTGATCTCCCCATTCTGTTTACTTTCTGCTCTTTAATTTCATGCTTAATTCCCCGATCCCATTTAATTTCCAGCAATTTAAGATTCTATCATTTTAATTTCCTGCAATTTAATTTTCTGTTCCTTTAATTTCTTGCAATTTAAGTTTCCCACCATTTTACATTCAGCAATCCCAATTTCAATTTGATTTTGCTCAACTAGTATAATTCACCAATTATAATTGATGGATCTACCAATTCCTGTGGGATTCGACCTCACTCTTTTGTGAGTTTTTACTTTACGACAATCCGGTGCACTTGCCGGAAGAAAATTGTTGAGAGACAGTTTTTGTGTATTAGCTTCCTTCGGAACACTTCTTGCTCTTGAAAGAATGCTTGAAGGTCTTGTTGTTCTGGGGAAAGGGTTGGAAAACGTCACATTTTGGTGGAAGAGAAGGTTCAAAGGTTGGAAGAAAGGTTGTGTAATTGGAAGATGTGTCATGTAGGTGGGGATATTGAGGTGGTGTATAAGGGGGTGATGGTTCATATGGTTGGTAGCAAGGTGTATAGACATTGGGATTCCATGAGGGTGTATGGTGGGGTACTTGAAGGTTTGGTGGTTGGGTGTTGTGTAGGGGGTATCTTTCATATCCTTGGGTTTGATATTCATATAGTGGAGAGTTTGGGGAAGGATTTGACTCGTTGTAGTATAGGGAAGATTGCTCCTCCATCGATCTCTTCTCCCACCCCTTGATACAATCCAAACTTGAATTCATTATACCCTACTATATAATTGATGAGCGGATAATTTATACGTTTTTTGGCATTGTTTTTAGTATGTTTTTAGTAGAATCTAGTTACTTTTAGGGATGTTTTCATTAGTTTTTATGTTAAATTCACATTTCTGGACTTTACTATGAGTTTGTGTGTTTTTCTGTGATTTCAGATATTTTCTGGCTGAAATTGAGGGACTTGAGCAAAAATCAGATTCAGAGGTTGAAGAAGGACTGCTGATGCTGTTGAATTCTGACCTCCCTGCACTCAAAATGGATTTGCTGGAGCTACAAAACTCAAAATGGCGCGCTTCCAATTGCGTTGGAAATTAGACATCCAGGGCTTTCCAGAAATATATAATAGTCCATACTTTGCCCAAGTTTAGACGATGCAAACTGGCGTTCAACGCCAGCTCTCTGCCCAATTCTGGCGTCCAGCACCAGAAACAAGTTGCAAAGTGGAGTTCAACGCCCAAAATGGCACAAAAGCTGGCATTCAACTCCAAGAATGACCTCTCCACGTGTAGACTTCAAGCTCAGCCCAAGCACACACCAAGTGAGCCCCGGAAGTAGATTTATGCATCAATTACTTACTTCTGTAAACCCTAGTAGCTAGTTTATTATAAATAGGACTTTTTACTATTATATGAGGGGATCTTTGGAAACATCTTTGGATTATATTTTGATCATTTGTAGATCTCTAGACCTCCATGGGAGACTGGCCACTCGGCCATGCCTACCCTCTATTCACTTATATATTTTTAACGGTAGAGTTTCTACACTCCATAGATTAATGTGTGGAGCTCTGCTGTTCCTCAAAGATTAATGCAAAGTACTACTGTTTTTCTATTCAATTCAACTTATTCCGCTTCTAAGATATTCATTCGCACTTCAACCTGAATGTGATGAATGTGACAATCATCATCATTCCCTATGAATGCGTGCCTGACAACCACTTCCGTTCTACCTTCGATTGAATGAGTATCTCTTGGATCTCTTAATTAGAATCTTCGTGGTGTAAGCTAGATTGATGGCGGAATTCATGAGAATCCGGAAAGTCTAAACCTTGTCTGTGGTATTCCGAGTAGGATTCAGGGATTGAATGACTGTGACGAGCTTCAAACTCGCGATTGCTGGGCGTAGTGACAGACGCAAAAGGAGGGTGAATCCTATTCCAACATGATCGGGAACCTCAGATGATTAGCCGTGCTGTGACAGAGCATTTGGACCATTTTCACAAGAGGAGGGGATGTAACCATTGACAACGGTGATGATTGCATAAAGCCAGCCATAGAAAGGAGTAAGACTGATTGGATGAAGACAGCGGGAAAGCAGAGATTCAGAGGAACGAAAGCATCTCTACACGCTTATCTGAAATTCTCACCAATGAATTACATAAGTGTTTCTATCCCTATTTTCTATTTAATTAGTATTATTTTCGAAAACTCCATAATCAATTATTATCCGCCTGACTGAGATTTACAAGGTGACCATAGCTTGCTTCATACCGACAATCTCCATGGGATCGACCCTTACTCACATAAGGTTTATTACTTGGACGACCCAGTGCACTTGCTGGTTAGTTGTATCGAAGTTGTGACAAATTATGAATTGAGATTAGAGCACCAAGTTTTTGGAGCCATTACCAGAGATCACAATTTCGTGCACCAAGTTTTTGGCGCCGTTGCCGGAGATTGTTCGAGTTTGGACAACTGACGGTTCATCTTGTTGCTCAGATTAGGTAATTTTCTTTTTGTTTATTTTTCAAAAATTTTTCAAAAATCTTTCAAAAATTTCTCCTTTGTTTTCGAAAAAAAAAATTTAAATAAAAATGTTTTCAAAAAATATATTTTTTCTTCAGAATTTTTAAGAATGAATTCTAGTGTTTCATGAAACATGTTGAAGCCTGGCTGGCTGTAGGGAATGTCAGGCATGTCATGTCTGAGTTACATACTAAAGCTTGGCTGGCTATTAAGCCATGCCTGACCCTTTGATTGGAGCTTTAGACAAAAGAGCATAAGATTCCTGGAATTCATATTAAAAATTTTGGGAATCCTTATTTTTCTTTTTCAAAATGATTTTCGAAAAAATTAAAAGAAAATACAAAAAAATCATAAAATCATAAAAATCAAAAAATATTTTTTGTGTTCTTGTTTGAGTCTTGAGTCAAGTTGAAAGTCTGGTGTCAATTGCATATTCATCTTGCATTTTTCGAAAATTGCATTCATGCATTGCATTCATCATGATCTTCAAGTTGTTCTTGATAAACCTTCTTGATTGATCTTCATATTATATTGTTTTGTGTTGTATGGTGTTTTTCATATGCATTCTTGAATTCTTAGTGTCTAGGCATTAAAGATTTCTAAGTTTGGTGTCTTGCATGTTTTCTTTGCATTAAAAATTTTTCAAAAATATGTTCTTGATGTTCATCTTGACATTCAAAGTGTTCTTGGTGTTCATCTTGACATTCATAGTGTTCTTGCATTCATCACATACCTTGATCCAAAATTCTCATGCATTGCATCATTTTTCATGTTTCCCTCTCTCATCATAAAAAATTCAAAAAATCAAAAAAATTATCTTTCCCTTTTTTCTCTCATAAATTCGAAAATTTGAGTTGACTCTTTCAAAAATTTTTAAAATCTAGTTATTTCTTATGAGTCAAATTAAATTTTCAATTTAAAAATCTTATCTTTTTCAAAATCTTTTTCAAAAATCAAATCTTTCTCATTTTTCTTATTTATTTTCGAAAATTCTAAAAATATTTTTCAAAAATATTTTTCTTATTTTTATATCAAATTTTCGAAAATAACAATAACAATTAATGTTTTGATTAAAAAATTTCAAGTTTGTTACTTGCTTGTTAAGAAAGATTCAAACTTTGAGTTCTAGAATCATATCTTGTGATTTCTTGTGAATCAAGTCATTAATTGTGATTTTAAAAATCAAATCTTTTTCAAAAACTAATTTCAATCATATCTTTTCAAAAATATCTTCTTATCTTATCTTTTTCAAAAATTTGATTTTAAAATATCTTTTCTAACTTCCTATCTTCTTATCTTTTCAAAATTGATTTTCAAAATTGTTTCAACTAACTAACTAACTTTTTGTTGGTTTCTTATCTTTTTCAAAACTACCTAACTAACTCTCTCTCTCTAATTTTCGAAAATATCTCCACCTTTTTTTCAAAATTTCTTTTTTTTATTAACTAATTAGTTTCATTTTTTATTTTAATTTTCGAAAATTACTAACCTTTTTCAAAAAACTATTTTCGAAAATCACTAACTCTTTTTCAAAAATTATTTTCGAAAATTCTCTTTCTCTCTCATCTCCTTCTATTTATTTATTCATCTACTCACACAGGGACCTCTATACTGTGGTAAACAGGATCCCTATTATTATTATTTTTCTGTTCCCTCTTTTTCATATGAGCAGGAGCAAGGACAAGAATATTCTTGTTGAAGCAGATCCAGAACCTGAAAGGACTCTGAAGAAGAAACTAAGAGAAGCTAAATTATAACTATCCAGCGAGCACCTGTCAGGAATTTTCGAACAAAAAGAGGAGATGGCAGCCGAAAATAATAATAATGCAATGAGGATGCTTGGTGACTTTACTGCACCTAATTACATGGAAGAAGGATCTCTATTCCTGCCATTGGAGCAAACAACTTTGAGCTGAAACCTTAATTAGTTTCTCTGATACAGCAGAACTGCAAGTTTCATGGACTTCCATTTGAAGATCCTTTTCAGTTCTTAACTGAATTCTTGCAGATATGTGATACTGTTAAGACTAATGGAGTAGATCCTAAAGTCTACAGGCTCATGCTTTTCCCTTTTGCTGTAAGAGACAGAGCTAGAGTGTGGTTGGACTCTCAACCCAAAGACAGTCTGAACTCTTGGGATAAGCTAGTCACGGCTTTCTTAGCCAAGTTATTTCCTCCTCAAAAGCTGAGCAAGCTTAGAGTGGATGTTTAGACCTTCAGACAGAAGGAAGGTGAATCCCTCTATGAAGCTTGGGAAAGATACAAGCAGCTGACCAAAAAGTGTCCTTCTGACATGCTTTCAGAATGGACCATCCTGGATATATTCTATGATGGTTTATCTGAGCTATCAAAGATGTCATTGGATACTTCTGCAGGTGGATCCATTCACCTAAAGAAAACGCCTGCAGAAGCTCAAGAACTCATTGACATGGTTGCTAATAACCAGTTCATGTACACTTCTGAGAGGAATCCTGTGAGTAATGGGACGCTTATGAAGAAGGGAGTTCTTAAAATTGATACTCTGAATGCCATATTGGCTCAGAACAAAATATTGACTCAGCAAGTCAATATGATTTCTCAGAGTCTGAATGGAATGCAAGCTGTATCCAACAGTACTCAAAAGGCGTCTTCTGAAGAAGAAGCTTATGATCCTGAGAACCCTGCAATAGCAGAGGTGAATTACTTAGGTGAACCTTATGGAAACACCTATAATCCATCATGGAGAAATCATCCAAATCTCTCATGGAAGGATCAATAAAAGCCTCAACAAGGCTTTAATAATGGTGGAAGAAATAGGTTTAGCAATAGCAAGCCTTTTCCATCATCCACTCAGCAACAGACAGAGAACTCTGAACAAAATACCTCTAATTTAGCAAACTTAGTCTCTGATCTATCTAAGGCCACTGTAAGTTTCATGAATGAAACAAGGTCTTCCATTAGAAATTTGGAAGCACAAGTGGGCCAGCTGAGTAAAAGGATCACTGAAATCCCTCCTAGTACTCTCCCAAGCAATACAGAAGAAAATCCAAAAGGAGAGTGCAAGGCCATTGACATAACCACCATGGCTGAACCTGTAAGGGAAGGAGAGGACGTGAATCCCAAGGAGGAAGACCTCCTGGGACGTCCAGTAATCAATAAGGAGTTTCCCTCTGAGGAACTAAAGGAATCTGAGACTCATCTAGAGACCATAGAGATTCCACTAAACCTCCTTATGTCATTCATGAGCTCTGATGAGTATTCCTCTTCTGAAGAGAATGAGGATGTTACTGAAGAGCATGTTACCAAGTACCTTGGTGCAATCATGAAGCTGAATGCCAAATTATTTGGCATTAAAACTTGGGAAGATGAACCTCCCTTGTTCACCAATGAACTAAGTGATCTGGATCAACTGAGATTGCCTCAGAAGAAACAGGATCCTGGAAAGTTCGTAATACCTTGTACCATAGGCAACATGATCTTTGAAAAGGCTCTGTGTGACCCTGGTTCAGGGATAAACCTCATGCCCCTCTCTATAATAGAGAAACTGGGAATCTTTGGGGTGCAAGCCACTAAAATCTCATTAGAGATGGCAGACAATTCAAGAAAACAGGCTTATGGACAAGTAGAGGACGTGTTAGTAAAGGTTGAAGGCCTTTACATCCCTGCTAATTTCATAGTCCTAGATACTGGGAAGGATGAGGATGAATCCATCATCCTAGGAAGACCTTTCCTAGCCACAGCAAGAGCTGTGATTGATGTGGACAGAGGAGAATTGATCCTTCACATAAATGAGGACAACCTTGTGTTTACAACTCAAGGATCTCTCTCTGCATCCATGGAGAGGAAGCATAAAAAACTTCTCTCAAAACAAAGTCAACCAGAGCCCCACAGTCAAACTCTAAGTTTGGTGTTGGGAGGCCACAACCAAACTCTAAGTTTGGTGTTGAACTCCCATATCCAAACTCTAAGTTTGGTGTTGGGAAGTCTCAACAATGCTCTGAACATCTGTGAGGCTCCATGAGAGCCCACTGTCAAGCTACTGACATTAAAGAAGCGCTTGTTGGGAGGCAACCCAATTTTTATTTATCTAATTTTATTTTTCTTGTTTTTTTTCATGTTTTATTAGGTTCATGATCATGTGGAGTCACAAAATAAATATAAAAATTAAAAATGGAATCAAAAACACCAGAAGAAAAATCCAACCCTGGAGGAAGACCTTACTGGCGTTTAAACGCCAGTAAGAAGCATGTTTTGGGCGTTCAACGCCAGAACAGAGCATGGTTCTGGCGCTGAACGCCAGAAATGGGCAGCATCTGGGCGTTTGAACGCCAGAAATGCACCCTGGAGAAGAGCTGGCGCTGAACGCCTAGAACAAGCATGGTTCTGGCGTTCAACGCCAGAAATGGGCCACAAATGGGCGTTCAACGCCCAGAACAAGCACCAATCTGGCGCTGAATTCCCAGAGTTGTGTGCAAGGGCATTTTGCATGCCCAATTTGGTGCAAGGTTGTAAATCCTTGAACACCTCAGGATCTGTGGATCCCACAGGATCCCCACCTACCTCCACTCACTTCTTCGCACCCCTCTTTCACACAATCCCATAAACACTCTTCCCCAGAACTCTTCACCAATCACCTCAATCTCTCTTCCCTATCACCACTTCACCACTCACATCCATCCACTCTTCCCCATAAACTACCTCATAAACTCCACCTACCTTCAAAATTCAAAATCAATTTCCCACCCAACCCCACCCTAAATGGCCGAAACTTACCCCCCCTCCCTTCCCTCTATATAGCCCTCCATTCTTCCTCATTTTCACACAACACAACCCTCTTTTCTCTTCTTGGCCGAAACACACCTCCCCCTCCTCTCCATATTTTCTTCTTCTTCTTCATCTATTCTTTCTTCTCTTGCTCGAGGACGAGCAAAATTCTAAGTTTGGTGTGGTAAAAGCATAAGCTTTTTATTTTTTCATTACCATTGATGGCACCAAAGACCGGAGAATCCTCTAGAAAAGGGAAAGGGAAGACAAAAGCTTCCACCTCCGAGTCATAGGAGATGGAAGGATTCATCTCCAAAACTCATCAAGACCACTTCTATGATGTTGTGGCCAAGAAGAAGGTGATCCCCGAGGTCCCTTTCAAGCTCAAAAGAAATGAGTATCCGGAGATCCGACATGAAATCCAAAGAAGAGGTTGGGAAGTCCTAACAAACCCCATCCAACAAGTCGGCATCCTAATGGTTCAAGAGTTCTATGCCAATGCATAGATCACTAGGAACCATGATCAAAGTAAGAACCCGAATCCAAAGAATTATGTTACAATGGTTCGGGGGAAATACTTAGATTTTAGCCCGGAGAATGTGAGGTTGGCGTTTAACTTGCCTATGATGCAAGGAGATGAACGCCCCTACACTAGAAGGGTCAACTTTAATCAAAGGTTGGACCAAGTCCTCATGGACATATGTGTGGAAGGAGCTCAATGGAAGATTGACTCCAAAGGCAAGCCGGTTCAATTAAGAAGACTGGACCTCAAGCCTGTGGCTAGAGGATGGTTGGAGTTCATCCAATGCTCCATCATCCCCACTAGCAACCGATCTGAAGTTACTGTGGATCGGGCCATCATGATTTATAGCATCATGATTGGAGAGGAAGTAGAAGTTCATGAAGTCATCTCCCTTGAACTCTACAAAATAGCCGAAAAGTCCTCCCCCATGGCAAGGCTAGCTTTTCCTCATCTTATTTGCCATCTATGTTACTCAGCAGGAGCTTTCATAGAAGGAGACATTCACATTGAGGAAGAGAAGCCCATCACTAAGAAAAAGATGGAGCAAGCAAGAGAGCCCATTCATGGAGCTCAAGAGGCGCAGGAAGCTCATCACCATGAGATCCCGGAGATGCCTCAAATGCATTTTCCTCCACAAAACTATTGGGAGCAAATCAACACCTCCCTCGGAGAATTAAGTTCCAACATGGGACAACTAAGGGTGGAACATCAAGAGCACTCCATCATCCTTCATGAAATAAGAGAAGATCAAAAAGCAATGAGGGAGGAGCAACAAAGACAAGGAAGAGACATAGAAGAGCTCAAGGACATCATTGGTTCCTCAAGAAGGAAACGCCACCATCACTAAGGTGGACTCATTCCTTGTTCTTAAATTCTCTGTTTTTCATTTTCTCTATGTTAAGTGCTTATCTATGTTTGTGTCTTATTACATGATCATTAGTAGTTAGAAACTATGTCTTAAAGTTATGAATGTCCTATGAATCCATCACCTCTCTTAAATGAAAAATGTTTTAATTCAAAAGAACAAGAAGTACATGAGTTTTGAATTTATCCTTGAACTTAGTTTAATTATATTGATGTGGTGACAATGCTTCTTGTTTTCTAAATGAATGCTTGAACAGTGCATATGTCTTCTGAAGTTGTTGTTTAAGAATGTTAAATATATTGGATCTTGAAAGAATGATGACAAGGAGACATGTTGTTTGATAATCTGAAAAATCATAAAAATGATTCTTGAAGCAAGAAAAAGCAGCAAAGAACAAAGCTTGCAGAAAAAAAAATAGGCGAAAAAAAAGAGAAAGAAAAAGCAAGCAGAAAAAGCCAAAAGCTCTTAAAACCAAGAGGCAAGAGCAAAAAGCCAATAACCCTTAAAACCAAAAGGCAAGGGCAAATAAAAAGGATCCCAAGGCTTTGAGCATCAGTGGATAGGAGGGCCTAAAGGAATAAAATCCTGGTCTAAGCGGCTAAACCAAGCTGTCCCTAACCATGTGCTTGTGGCGTGAAGGTGTCAAGTGAAAACTTGAGAATGAGCGGTTAAAGTCAAGGTCCAAAGCAAAAGAAGAGTGTGCTTAAGAACCCTGGACACCTCTAATTGGGGACTTTAGCAAAGCTGAGTCACAATCTGAAAAGGTTCACCCAATTATGTGTCTGTGGCATTTATGTATCCGGTGGTAATACTGGAAAACAAAGTGCTTAGGGCCACGGCCAAGACTCATAAAATAGCTGTGTTCAAGAATCATCATACTGAACTAGGAGAATCAATAACACTATCTGAACTCTGATTTCCTATAGATGCCAATCATTCTGAACCTCAATGGATAAAGTGAGATGCCAAAACTATTCAAGAGGCAAAAAGCTACAAGTCCCGCTCATCTGATTGGAGCTATGTTTCATTGATAGTTTGGAATTTATAGTATATTCTCTTCTTTTTATACTATTTGATTTTCAGTTGCTTGGGGACAAGAAACAATTTAAGTTTAGTGTTGTGATGAGCGGATAATTTATACGCTTTTTGGCATTGTTTTTAGTATGTTTTTAGTAGAATCTAGTTATTTTTAGGGATATTTTCATTAGTTTTTATGTTAAATTCACATTTCTGGACTTTACTATGAGTTTGTGTGTTTTTCTGTGATTTCAGGTATTTTCTGGCTGAAATTGAGGGACTTGAGCAAAAATCAGATTCAGCGGTTGAAGAAGGACTGCTGATGCTGTTGGATTCTGACCTCCCTGCACTAAAAATGGATTTTCTGGAGCTACAGAACTCAAAATGGCGCGCTTCCAATTGCGTTGGAAATTCGACATCCAGGGCTTTCCAACAATATATAATAGTTCATACTTTACCCAGGTTTAGATGACGCAAACTGGCGTTCAACGCCAGCTCTCTGCCCAATTCTGGCGTCCAGCGCCAGAAACAAGTTGCAAAGTGGAGTTCAACGCCCAAAATGGCACAAAAGCTGGCGTTCAACTCCAAGAATGACCTCTCCACGTGTAGACTTCAAGCTCAGCCCAAGCACACACCAAGTGAGCCCCGGAAGTGGATTTATGCATCAATTACTTACTTCTGTAAACCCTAGTAGCTAGTTTATTATAAATAGGACTTTTTACTATTGTATGAGGGGATCTTTGGAAACATCTTTGGATTATCTTTTGATAATTTGTAGATCTCTAGACCTCCATAGGAGGCTGGCCACTCGGCCATGCCTACCCTCTATTCACTTATGTATTTTTAACGGTAGAGTTTCTACACTCCATAGATTAAGGTGTGGAGCTCTGCTGTTCCTCAAAGATTAATGCAAAGTACTACTGTTTTTCTATTCAATTCAACTTATTCCGCTTCTAAGATATTCATTCGCACTTCAACCTGAATTTAATAAACGTGACAATCATCATCATTCCCTATGAACGCGTGCCTGACAACCACTTCCGTTCTACCTTCGATTGAATGAGTATCTCTTGGATCTCTTAATCAGAATCTTCGTGGTGTAAGCTAGATTGATGGCGGCATTCATGAGAATCCGGAAAGTCTAAACCTTGTCTGTGGTATTCCGAGTAGGATTCAGGGATTGAATTACTGTGTCGAGCTTCAAAATCGCGATTGCTGGGCGTAGTGACGGACGCAAAAGGAGGGTGAATCCTATTCCAGCATGATCGGGAACCTCAGATGATTAGCCGTGCTGTGACAGAGTATTTAGACCATTTTCACAAGAGGAGGGGATGTAACCATTGACAACGGTGATGCCCTTGCATAAAGCCAGCCATAGAAAGGAGTAAGACTGATTGGATGAAGACAGCGGGAAAGCAGAGATTCAGAGGAACAAAAGCATCTCTACACGCTTATCTAAAATTCTCACCAATGAATTACATAAGTGTTTCTATCCCTATTTTCTGTTTAATTAGTATTATTTTCAAAAACTCCATAATCAATTATTATCCGCCTGACTGAGATTTACAAGGTGACCATAGCTTGCTTCATACCGACAATCTCCATGGGATCGACCCTTACTCACGTAAGGTTTATTACTTGGACGACCCAGTGCACTTGTTGGTTAGTTGTATCGAAGTTGTGACAAATTATGAATTGAGATTAGAGCACCAAGTTTTTGGAGCCATTACCAGAGATCACAATTTCGTGCACCAATAATCACAACTAAGCTCGAAGCAATAAGGGTGATAGCTCATAGAGAGAGTAGAAAATAAAAACAAAGGACATTAACAAACAAGAAAAATAAACACCTCAGTATAAACAAAAAAATAACCAAACAACCAAAAAGTAAGATATTTACACTATCAACATATTTACAACAACCAAAAGATAGCACTCAATTGCATCCCCGGCAACGGCGCCAAAAACTTGATGAGAGAGCTATTGTTGATCTAGGATTAATCAAAATATATGTATATATATATATAGGTTCATTGCTAGTATAGCCCAAATCAATAATTAATCCTCTCAATCAAAGTTTAATTTTCAAATCAATAATTAACCGAGAGTAATGAAACCTCGAGTCGTTCTCCCTAGGACGCAATTGAGAATGTTTCTCTTTTGGTTGTTAAAGGGACAAAAAAATGGGGGTTTTGCAATCAAAGAACAAAAGATTAAAAGAACTTAAGAAGTCAAAGAACCAAGAGATGATCAAAATTGAGATTAATGCAATTAAATAGAATATGAGGTTAAAACTAGTAAAAATGCTAAGATATGCATAAAAGAGCCTTGACTTGGGAATGAGGATCCAAGGAATCCTATCATCGCCATAACCACAACTATGGTAATTATGATGAGTCAATCTCGCCTAGTTAACCCCTTACATCGAGGAGTAAGTCAAGCAAGCATAATTGACCTTAATCCATAAGTCCTAGCTAACTCACCAAACTAGTTGATAAAAAGCTAGCGTCAATGGAAACAAGAGTCAACTAACTACCCAAGAATTACCACTAAATGTCGGACATTATGACTCTAGTACCCTAGGAACTCAAATCCCAAGCCAAGGTGTGAAAATCTGCTCAAAACTCATAATTGGCATTTTCACAAACATCTCGTGTGCATAAAAGTAAAACATGAAAAATTGTAAGGGAAAATGGAAAACTATAATCAACCATTCACAAAATCAAATATAAACAAGCAATAAAACATAAAGAGAGCATAAAGCATTAAATTCATCAATCAAAACTTCAAGAAACTCAAAATTGCAATTATGAACAAGTAACTTGAACTAAAAGGAAATGAAAGTAAAAGTGCTATAATTAAAGAAGAAATTGAGATTACTTACAATAAAGATGAGCAAAATCAAGATCAAAACTTCTATAAAATGCTACATGAAGATGGAAATGAAACCCTAAGAATGCAATTCTACTCTACTCCTACTCCTATGGAAGCTTCCTAAGCTAATTCTACCTAATGAGAACCTAAAACTACAACATAATGACTTCATATGTGTTGAATTTCCCTTCATATAGCATCCAAAATCAGCATTCAAGCCTTCCAAAATGGCCCAAAAGGCCTCATAAAACGCGTTGCACGTGTTTCATTAATGAAATCACGTGTTGGGTGATAAACTCCGATTTTGTGGTTTATCTTGTGCTTAATTTGGAGAATTTTATCACCTTTTCCCACATTTATTCAATGAAATAGCATGGTTTTGTAATTCTCCCTTGATTTGTGCTTAAATGTGAAAACATGCTTTTTAGGCCCTAAAATTAGTGATTTTAATTCACTTTAATTCTATTCGATGCCTTGATATGTTTGTTGAGTAATTTCAGGTTCATAAGGCAAGTATTGGATGGAAGAAGTGAGGAGAAAAGCATGCAAAGTGGGAGAAACTCATGAAGAAATGAAGGAACCGCAAAGCTGTCAAGCCCGACCTCTTTGCACTCAATCGACCATAACTTGAGCTACAGATATCCAAATGAGGCAGTTTCAGTTGCGTTGGAAAGATAACATTCGGAGCTTCAAAATGATATAAAATTTGCCATATGTTGTCTGATGCATAGGGGCGCGCACACGCCATGTACGCGCGCGCGCCGATGGAGGACGTGGGTCCACTAAAGAGAAATTGTGACCAGCGATTTCTAGCTCATTTTGGGCCCAATTCAACTCATTTCTGATGCTATTGAACTCAAGGATTGAGGGGGGAGAAATTGTTTGGTAGTATAGCATCATGTAGGTTAGTTTCTAGAGAGAGAAGCTCCCTCTTCTCTCTAGAATTAGGTTAGGTTAATCCATCTTAGATCTAGGCATGATTTCTTAATTTCATCTTGTTTCCTTTCCAATTTTTTGTTTCTACTACTCTATTCTTCTTAGTTCTCTTGTTAATTTTACTTTTATGTCTCTTTTATGTTTTTGAATGCTCATGTTGAATTTGTTTACATTTAATGAAATTTAATGTTTGATGTTCTTTTATTGAGGATTTAAGTTGTTGATTTACTTTTCTTGTAATTGGTAGTTGATAGATTTTACTATTTCTTGTCATTTATTATGCTTCCCTTTTATGCCTTCCAAGTGTTTGACAAAATGCTTGGTTGGATGTTAGAGTAGATTTTGAGCATTCTTGGCTTGGAGAGAGTAATTAGGCAATCTTGAGTCATAAAAACCCAACTCATGTTGGTGATCTAGAGTTGTTAGCTAATATTATTTCCATTGACGCTAATCTTTTGCTAATTTAATTAGTAAGTTGATTAGGACTTTTGGATTGAGATTAGCTAGTCTTGTTAGACTTTCTCTCATGGAAGATAACCTATATCTTCTTCCAATGTTGGAGATGACGTAATAAGATAAATTCTTGTTTATATGACGTAATAAGATAAATTCTTGTTTATTATTGTGGTATGATTGATTAGTCTTGTTTGACTTTCTCCCTATTTGTTGGAGTTGACTAAATAAGATAAATTAATCATTGCATGACTAGGATAGAAAGCCTATGATCTCAACACTTGCCATGAATGTCTCTCTTTATTACTTGCTTTCTTTAGTTACTTGTTTGATTTACTTTTCTTGTCACTTATTTTGTTGCCCCTCTTATCAACTAAAAACCCCCTTGCATCCTTCATAGCCAATAATCATACACTTCATTGCAATTCCTTGTGAGACGACCCGGAGTCTAAATACTTCGGTTAATTCTTATTTGGGGTTTGTTACTTGTGACAACTCAAATTTAATTTGATTTGAGGATTGACTATTGGTTTGAACTATACTAACAACGGAGTTATTTTGTGGAATTCCGAACCGATATAAATCCTTGTGTCAAATTAATGGCGCTGTTACTGGGGAGTTGCAATGGTGTTATATTGTTGGCTATTGTGAATATTGTGAATATGTTTGCTTTTTGCTTATTTGTTAGTTTTTGTTAGTTTTAGGACTTTGTTGCTTTTTTTGTTAGCTTTTGTTTTTATTTACTATTATGAATTCTCATCCTCACTTTGGCTATGAGTTTGGCTCAAATTATGTTGTAGGGAATGGAAGCTACAATGAGGATGTGCATCAAGGATGGAACAATCAAGGATGGGAGGAGCCTCAAAGGATTGATCAACCTTATTGGCAACCACAACCTCCGGTTTTTTATGCGTATAATTCTAATCCTAGTGCATATCAATCTAATGGATGTGGTGATCCTTATTGTAATTGTCAACAACCACCACCACATGCCTATGAACCACCCCCTCAACATGGTTTTGAACTGCCTTACTCACAAGCCCCCTATCACCAAACACCCCCATATGACCCTAATCCTTATCCACCATACCAACCACCTTGTGAACCATATGAACCACACATGGAACCACCACCATTCCAACACAATTACTCTCAAGAACCACCTCAATATACACCAACTCCATACCCTTACCAAAATGAACCACCTTCCAACTATAATGCCTTCCCCTCAAACAATGAACCCTCTCTTCCACCACTACCCTCCGATGAAGCCTCCATGTTGGAATTGAGAGATCTTGAATCTCATATCTTAAGGCGACAAGAACAGGATGAAAAGAAGTTTAAAGAGCTAGGAGCCAAGATGGTTATCCTAGTGGAAGCCGTTAGCAATATAGCCTCCTCCCGACTAAGCCTAAGCAACCAAGGCACTCCCATTGACGAATGTGGAGAAGCAATTAAGGAGCCTAGTAAGGGAGTGAGTTTAGAGCTTCAAGGTAAAGAAGAGGAGTTGAAGCAAGGAGTGCAACAAGAGGAGGAAGTTAAGATAATGGAGCCGGAAGAAGCGATTGAAGCCTTTGAAGAAGTTAACCAAGAGATGGATTCAATCATTGAAGAATTCTTATGTACAATTGAATCCTCTCCAATTGGGTTTGACATGGAGATCAAAGAAAAAGATGCACAACCTCTCATGCCTTTGGTGAGCAATGAAGAAGAAATTGAAGTGGAAGCAAGCCACCAAGAGGAAGAGGTTGAAGTTGAGAAAAGTTATAAAGAGGTGGAGATAGTCAAAGAAGAGCACAAGGGAGTGGAGCTTGCAAGATCATTGGAACCACCCCTTCCTAAGTCACCATCCAATACAACATTCAAGGGGATAAAATTCTTATCCCTAAGCTTTAATTTCTCACTTGAATATGGTTTACTTGAGACGGATGGGCAACTTAGAGCTCTTTGTGGAGTCAAGAGTAGGAGAGAATTGGTTAGTGGGTGGAAATGCCAATCAAGGTTCCTTATGGTTGGAAACTCGAAGTCTAAGTGCAATGGTTGGTATAGTTCTCAACTAAAGGGGTCTAGGAAGATGCTTTGGTGTTTGCTTGAGAATTCGGATCACTTCTCACCCAATTGGAATTGTGATTATCAACTTGAAGATGGGTGTAGAAACAAGATTTGGGATCCGGGAATATATGAGGATCAATTTTGGGAGCTCATATCTTGGGAAGAATCTCACCCAAGCTTGGTGGAAATGGTTGGAAATTCTGACAACCAATTGAGGAGCAAGCATTCTTGGAGGATCAAGGATGAATACAAGCATAAGCCACCATGACAAGGAGCCTCCCAAATGTCCAACTTAAGGACTTAAACTAAAAGTGCTAGGTGGGAGACACCCCACCATGGTAAACTCTTTCCACTCTCTTTTAGATTTGGTTAATAAGTGATTGGAGTTGCCATTGTAGGTAGTTTTTGTTATTTTCTATACTCTTATGTATTTTGCTTTTATTGATAGGTTATTTGTTGCATTCATGTTTTGATTAGTCTAGTTATTTTTGAATTGCAATTTTCTTATAGTATAAGTTTTGTTTTTAGTATGTTTGAAAATTTTTCAAAAAAAAAAATCCCCCTTACCCCTTTTTAGCCAATAAGCATACACTTCATTGCAATTCCTCGTGAGACGACCCGGAGTCTAAATACTTCGGTTAATTCTTATTTGGGGTTTGTACATGTGACAAAACTATATTTTAATTTGATGCGAGAGTTGTTTGTTGGTTTGGATCTATGCTTACAACAAAATTCTTATTTCTACAAGAGAAATTCTAGACCGACAATAATTTTCGCCGTCATTAGGTCCTGTGCGTATGCACAGATGTGTGCGTATGCACAGATGTGTGCGTACGCACACTTGGATGAACATTGACCTGTGCATACCCACAGGTGCTTATGCGCCCACACACATGGAAATTCTTTCTTGTGCGCACGCACACTTACTTGTGCGCACGCACACTTCGCTGTGTGTGCTTTTCCTTGTTTTCTTCATGTTTTCTTCCTTGTACATGCTTTCTTCCACTTTTGGCTATTCATTCTTACCTCTAAGGTCTGAAAGCACTCAGCAAACATGTCATGGTATCAAATGGAATAAAAGTGGAATTAAATTGCTCATTTCGAGCACAAAATTGTATGTTTTCACATTTAGGATCAAATTGGGGATAGAACACAAAAGTATGCTATTTTGGTGCTTAAGTGTGAGTTCATGTGCTAGAATCCATCCAAATTGTGTCAAAATATACCATCAAATATGGACTCATCAGTGGGCTCCATAGAATCTCCACTTATCCCACCTACCCCACCCTCTATCTCTCACCTTTCTATACCTTGAACCCACACACCACTTTCTCTTTTCCCAATACACACACTTCCCTAAACCCATCATAACTCCCACCAACCCCCACTCACTTCAAATTCAAACTTTTTTCCACCCATTTCCCCCTTCCTCATGACCGAAACCTAACCCTAACCCGCTTCTATAAATAAGCCATCATACAACCCTTCAAACACACACCTCATACACAATAACCCCCACTTGGCCGAAACCCTCTCTCTCTCTCTATCTCTACTATTCTCTTCCCTTTTGTTCATATTTGCTCGAGGTCGAGAAAAATTCTTAACTTTAGTGTTGCAAAAGGTTTACTTTTTGACTTCTACCATTCCTAAGTATGGCATCCAAAGTTGGATAGTCCACTAGAAAGAGGAAAGGAAAAGCCATTACTTCCGCCTCCAAACCTTGGGAAATGAGGAAATTCCTCACCAAGGCTCATCAAGACCACTTCTATGAAGTAGTTGCAAAGAAAAGGGTGATCCCCGAAATCTTCTTTAGACTAAAAAAGAATGAGTACCCAAAAATCCAACAAGAAATCTGGAGAAGAGATTGGGAAGTCCTAACCAATCCTATCCTGAAAGTTGGATTACTAATGGTGCAAGAATTCTATACCAATGCATGGGTCACAAAAATGCATGATACAAGTGTGAACCCAAGTCACAAGAATTGGCGCACCATGGTCCAAGAGAGATTCTTGGATTCCAGTCCGGAGAGTGTAAGAGTGGCGCTCAAATTGCCACAAATGTTGGGAGACCCACACTCTTACACTAGAAGGGTCAACACCGACCAAAGGTTAGACCAAGTGCTTGCGAACATTTGTGTGGAAGGAGCACAATGGAGGAGGGATGCGCAAGGCAGGCCATACCAACTAGGTAGGCTTGACCTCAAGCCCGTGGCAAAAAGATGGTTGGAATTTATCCAACGCTCTATCATCCCAACAAGTAACCATTATGAGGTTACCATAGACCGAGCAATAATGATTCACTTCATTATGCTTGGAAATGAGGTAGAGGTACACGAGGTGATACCTCAAGAGCTGTACAAGGTGGTAGAAAAGCCCTCCACCCAAGCAAGGCTGGCATTCCCACATCTCATCTGTCATCTATACAATTCAGCTGAAATTGTCACAGAAGAAGACACCCCCATAGAGGAGGACAAGCCCATCACGAAAAGAAGGATGGAGCATGTTAGAGAGCCTGCGCAGGCACCACAACAAGAGCGTGTGCAGCCGCCTCAACAAGAAATTCCTGAGATGCCTCAAGGAATGTATTTTCCTTTCCAAAACTATTGGGACCAACTGAATACCTCTTTGGGAGAATTGAGCTCCAACATGGATCAGCTGAGGTTAGAACACCTAAAGCAGTCCACCAATCTTCATGAAATAAGAGAAGATCAAAGAGCCTTGAGGGAAGAACAACTAAGATAAGGGCAAGACATAGAGGAGCTTAAATGCTCCATTGGATCCACTAGAGGAAGTAGTAGCCACCATCACTAAGGTGGTCACATTCTATTACCCCCTTGCTTATGTTATTTTAATGTCATTTTTCTGTTTTCCATTGTGTTTCATTGTCTGTTTTCTGGTTTTAGTGCATGATCATCTTTTTGTTTTGTCTTAAGCTACGAAATATTTCATATATCTCTCACCATGCTTAAACAAAAAATTTATTTGAAAAAAGAGAAAAGTGAGATACATAATTTCGAGTTATATAATAAGAATAGTCCAATTATTTGATATGGTGGCCTTGCTTTTACTTTTTGAATGCATGAATTAACAGTGCATATTTGATGTTGGAGTAAAGTGTGTTGGCTTTTGAAAGAGGGATGAAAAAGGAAAAGTATTAATGGTAATTTGAAAAATCAATAAAATTGATTCTTAAAGCAAGAAAAAGGCCCAAAAAGAAAAAGAGAAAGAGAAAGCGAAAAAAAAAAGAGAGAAAGAAAACAAAAAAAAAAGGGAGAAAAAGAAAAAGCCAATAGCTCTTAAAACTAAAAGGCAAGAGCAAGGATCCAAGGCTTTGAACATCAATGGTTAGGAGGTTCTAAAGAAACAAAATCTTGGCCTAAAAAGTTCAAATTAGCTGCCTCCCCTAACTAAATGCTTGTGGTATGAAGGTGTCAAGTGAAAAGCTTGAGACTGAGCAGTTAAAGTTGTGATCCCAAAAGCAAAAGAGTGTGCCTAAGAACTCTGGGTACCACTGTCTGGGGACTCTAGCAAAGCTGAATCACAATCCAATTGGGTTCACCCAGTTAAGTGCCTGTGGCGTTATATATCCGGTGGTAATACTGAAAAACAAAATGCTTAGGGTCATGGCTAGGCTCAAAAAGAAGTTGTGTTCAAGAATCAAGAAAAGATAAACTAAGAAAATCAATAATATCATCCACATTCTGAGTTCCTAAGGATGTCAATGCTTCTGAGATTCAAAGGAAAGTGAGATGCCAAAACTCTTCAGAAGTAAATGGCTACTAGCCTCGCTCATCAATTAGAACTGAGCTTCACTGAAATCTCTGAGATTTATTATCTCCTTCTCTTCTTTTTAATCCTACTTTGTTTTTGGTTTCTTGGGGACAAGCAACAGTTTAAGTTTGGTGTTCTGATGAGCGGATATTTTATACGCTTTTTGGCATTATTTTCATAGAGTTTTAGTTATGTTTTGTTAAGTTTTATCAAGTTTTAGTAGGTTTTTATGCAAAAATCACTTTTTCGATGTTACTTTGAGTTTTTGTGTTTTTCTTATGTTTTTAGGTGATTTTTGGGTGATTCTGGCAAGTTTTGAAAAAGCCTGATTCAGAGACAGAGAAAGGACTGCAGATGCTGTCAGACTCTGACCTCCGTGCATTCGAATGAGCATTTCTGGAGCTACAGAAGTCCAATTGGCGCGCTCTCAATGGCATTGGAAAGCTAACATCTAAGGCTTTCCAATAATATATAATGATCCATACTTATCTTTGAAGAGGAAGTCCCAAAACGGGTGTTGAACGCCTATCTGACCCCCTATCTGGCGTTTCAACACCCCAAAGGGAGCAAGCTGGCGTTTGGACGCCCAAAAGGGAGCAAGCCTGGCGTCTAACGCCCCAAGAGGAGTTCCAGCACGTGGAGTCACCCCAAACTCAGCCTGAACACTCCCCAAGTAGGCCCAAGAAGTGGATTTTCGCACTAAGAGTCCAGTCTATCTTATTTCTGTAATCTCTAGTTATTAGATTAGTATTTAAAGGAGAAGATCACCCATGTTTAGGATCTTCTGCCTCATCTTCTACAACCTTATTTTCGAATTACACACTATTTTCTGTAAGCTATGAGCAACTAAACCTCCTAAGTTAGGGTTAGGAGCTCTGCTGATTCTCATGGATTAATAATATTACTGTTTCTATTTCAATATGTCTGATTCTATTCTCTTATACGTTCTCGTTCTTCAATCTCAATGAATTGAGGGTGAACCGTGACATACATCCTTGTTCTACATGGGTTTCGTGCGAGTCCAGATCTGGATAGCATTGAACTAAAGCTAGAGAATGCATTGGGGATTCCAAGAGCGTGCTTGGGCAACTTTGGATACGTGACATGAAATTCTGTTGACCGTGGGTTATTAAGGTCTCTGTGGTGCTAAGACTAGAGTCAGAGAAGTAGCACTCTCAGATTCGGAAGATCCGACCTTGTCTGTGGCGTTCTGAGTAGGATCGCAAAGGAGAGTGAATTGCTTTGAGCTTCATCTTCGGCTACAGTGAGAAGCCATGAGTCAACTTGATGAGAGGACATAAGTTGCTCGGATATGGTGGACTGCTGTGGTTAGAAGAGATTAACTTGATGAGAGGACATGAGTTAGTCACTTATGGCTGCCAATGAATGAATCATTTGTTATTGAAGTAGACAGTACTAAAAGTTAATCAGGAAAGAATACGCATCTCCGAAGCCTTAATAGAATCTTTATCACTTTCTTCACATCAATCTGGTATTTCGTTCTTTACTAATTCGTTTATGCTTTCAAACAAACAACCATCTTTTCTAATCGCCTGATTAAGATTTACAAGGTTGCCATTGCTTGCTCAATCCGACAATCTCCGTGGAATTCGACCCTTACTCTCCTAAGGTATTACTTGGATGACCCGGTGCACTTGCCGGTTCAGTTGTGCGAAGTTCAATTTCGTGCACTACTCCAATAGTAGAAACCATGGCACCATTCCTTTTCTCCATATCCTTGTGCATGGAGTAGTGGTTATCTTTTTCGTTTAATGGAATAAACATAGCATGAGGTTGACCCGCGGTTGAGACCATTTTATTATTCTTGATTGTCAATGCACCATTACAGAAATTCTTTATTGCACCATTATAATTCATCGTCACACGTTGTGAAGGCGTGCGCATTAATGATTTTTTTTGGCGGAATTAGAATGTGTGGGACCTACTATTTTCAAATTATTAGGATTGGATGAATTATTATGCGAATTGACTCATTTGCCCTTTGATCTCCTCTCAACCCTAGTCCAACCATCACTCTTTGCATGTGAGTTAGTTTCTTCATGCAACGTCGTCTTCTCACTTTGCTCTTGCATGAGATTTTTAGGGTTTCCAAATTCAAAAACTAAACCTTCCACCCTCGTATTATTTCTCTTACCATTGTTTCTAGAACAAGCTCTACCAGTTGCAACAGCTCTGGCTATGCCATTTTCTTGACTCTCGGTTTCTCGCAGTCATGTGCAATGTGGCCAAAACAACTACACTTCTCAGATATATATAACTCAAGTTTTCATACTCAACATCAAAATAGACACCATCAACCTTGATTTTTCTCATGACCGGAACCCCAAGGTCAACCAAAACGCACGCTCGTGTATACCTTCCTCTTTTAACTAGTTTTGTTGCTAAATATATTTTAATAGGATTTCCAATCGCCGCATATATCCTCATAATTGCATCTTCATCATAGTACCATATAGCAAGCCGTTTATACGTATCCATATGGGGGTAAATCCAAATGATCCTTCACCGAATCTAAATTTAGATGTCCAAGGCTTCACTGCTAAATAATAATCCCCTAACATCCAAGGCCCTCTAAGAAACACGTTTACACGATCTTCTACCAAATCAGATTTCACTAAGAAATAACTATTCCCACATCAAGAATGTCATAACCTCCCTTTAACCTCCGCACCCTGTTAGTGATCGTAGTGTAATTCATATTTTTTTTCCAACATCTTTATCACATTAGTATCCTTATACGAAGTTATAAGGATAGTCTTACCTTCTTCAATAGATATCACACTCGATAAATCTTTGTCTTTTTGCTTTTCTATAACTTTTGCCAAGCGATCAGTCAATCACCTACCAAGTGACGCGTTCTTAGTTATAAGTTGCTAAAAAATCACACGCAATACAATTAGTTTTGAGATTGATCTGATCACCCTCTCCCTCCCTCTTCCCTCCCTTTAACATCTTGCACAAACCTTCTCTCACTCTCTCCTTTATTGCTTCTGCCAGTTTTACTGGCTACCTCACCGTGTTTCACCCTCATGTACTCATCGCCACTCTCTCCCATCGGTATCCTCTTTAGATATAGTTATTAAGTACTAATTAATGAACACAAATTATAACTCATAATATTAACAAAATATGGACACATTCTTAAAAAAAAAAAAAAATTGTCTTTATTATAAAAAGATTGGCAGAACATGTAATTATACAAGTGTACAACAACCCGTTACAAAATTGTACTCACTCCTCTTTCTTTCAAACTTTAAGTAAAACTATAAATACTTTCCTTTTTTTTTCCCGTTCCCTAAGCTTCATCTATCACTAATGATCTAAGATTGAACTGTTACCCAATGAAATACCACCACCTTGTTCTTCATCAATCATCACCCGTGGCTAGTGTTCTCTAGCATCGAATCCTTCTATCGGCAACAAAACTATTAACACGTTTACCATGATCGTTATTATTGTTGTTAGTTTTGTTATCCCAAAAGTACCCCAAGAAAGTTTTGGCGGCGTCCAAGCTTGGAAAATAAGTAGGCTCCATAAATATCTGAGTCAATGAGTCACCACCCTCGCAACCCATCCCAACTCGGTTCCCAGTCGCCTCCACGTTCCCCATAACCGCCGCCACCATCTGCTTGTATCCATAAAAGAACCCCTTCATAGCCTTCTCCACCGCCTGCATCCCTTGCAGCACCTCCACCTTCTCCCTCTCCTCCTCCGCCGCCGCCGCGTAAAGCCTCATCGCTGCCTCCTGAATCCTCGGCCCTCCCGTTGGATCCGCCTCCGCTCCGACTACTTCCGGCACCTTCTCCCTCAGCTCCTTACACATCCTCGCCACCTCAACCAACTCCCTCGACCGGAAACAAAACGGCACCGTTTCGCCGACGCAACCGTTTTTCAACGACCTCATTGCCAGCTGGCTCTTCATCAGTTTCAAGAAATCGTTAGGATCCATAGCCATGTGGACATCCATAACTTCTTCCAGAAGCTTCCAGATCCGCTCCACCGCGTCGAGATCACTCGCGGCCTTCTCGAACTTCCTCCCTTCGATTGATCCAGCAATTCGTTCGAGAAGCTTCTGCATTACGCGGATCCACGATTCCAAGATCTGGTGCGCCGCATGAACGTTCACGTTCTCGTAGTTCCCCTCCAACGGCGTCGCCTGGAGCGTGTGGAGTTCTCTGGGCCTGCAAACCGCATCGTAAAGGAGACTGGGCTTTCCCGAGAGATTGGGCTCACCTAGGCCCAAAGTGTACGGACACCTTGTCATCTGGCACTCCACGGTGAGGAGGATCCTCTGAGCTGCGTCCTTCGATCTCCGCCACGTGGCGAGTCTCGGGAGCAGGCTGGACTCGCTGTAACTAATTCTGTTACCGGATTCTGCGAGATTAGCGGTTGGTGCGGTGCCACGTGTTTCCGTGTCTTGCTCCTCGTCGTCGCAGAGAATAGATATGATCTCGATCTGACACGTGGCGAGTGACTCAATCTTACGGTTCCATTCTCTTAGGTTTGCGTAAGGTCTTGGATCCGATGACACAGTGGAGAGGAACCGGAACGAGATTTCAAGAGCTTGCAAAGCGGGTTTTAGGATTGGCTCGTTGTTCCAGGTTGGGAAGTCTCTGTGGGACCACAGTTTTCGGAGGTCCGGGAGGCGGAGGTATTGGTCGTAGGCGGCACAGAGCGGAGGAGGTGCGGGGGAGAAGTCTGTTGTGGTGGGGAATGGAACATGCAGAGAGGGACCGCGCGGTGACTGTGAGGGCTTAGAAAGTTTTGGAGAATTTGATGACATGTCGGAGTTGACCATGTTTGTTTTCCAATGCAAATCAACCATTTTTCAGAGACAAAATAGATTTTGATGTGTGTGATGTATTTGGATAGGGTTGTAGGTTTTTAATTTGGGCTGTGGAATAATTGAAATGTTCAAGTGAAGAGAGGACCGGTATTTATAGATGTGGAAATGGATGTGAGAGAGAGACAGTGAGGAAAGACGCGTGGACTGGCAGCATGGAGAACGAGGAATTTGAAAGTCGGCTTGGTGTGGAAAATGATTTTCAAATTATCCACAATATAATAAAACTTGCCTTTTTTTTCAAGCATTAACAGAGAGGTTTTGGTAAGTAAGCAAGTACGTGAATTAAGACGAGGAGTTTTGTTTATGTTAATGAATATAAAATTAGAATAAAATTTTAAATTGGATTGAATGGAGGAAAAGGAGAGGAAGGATGGGAGCGGCACATGAAGGTTGAAGCTTATCCAAAACACCTAACATGGGGGAGTAAGGGAGGAAAGAATGAAAATAGTTGTCTGTTTACGTTGAACCGTGGAACTAGAATAGTGTTGTTGATATCTTTGTTTAGAATAGAAATCTAGAAATTTAATTTGGTCAAAGGAAGATTAGTAGAATGAATTACTAGTGGGGTCGTCGAAGGTTAGACCTGTTGAATTGGTATATATTGCGAGTTGTGTGGTGTTTCGCAGCTTGGGTACCACTTTTTTTGACATTGTGGCCAATCACTAGGTGCCCTCTTGTGTGAAGCAATGGTTGGGCTTTTTCCACTTTTGGTACCATCTCATCTCTAATATCGACTCAACTAAAATATCCAGCTGCACCACCACTTGCCTTTTCTAATTTTTACGCTGAAGTATACTAATGACCAATTTGTTTGATTGTTAATGCTGAGTTTTTTTTCTCTTTTTTTTTTTATTTTCTCTTTAGACATTTCCAAACTACGTTTAAAATATAAATATTTCTCTTTGGAAACGGAACCGGTTTAATTAAATGTGTGGATAAAGATAGAGTTTCACTGCGAATTAAATTTATAATTAATAATTAATAAAATAATAGACGGATAAAGATTAAATATTTAAATTATTATTGCAAAGAAAAAATTTTTAATTAATTATTAGTTAAAAATTAAGTTTAACTAATATGTATTTTAAGAAAACATAATAAATTTATCACTAATAAAAAATTTTAAATATTTTTATTTAATAAATACAAAATAAATAAATTAAAAATTTAAATTTTTATATTTTAATAAAAAAATTTTATTTTATAATCTTAACATGTGTTTTATAGATAAATTCAAAAAAAATTATTTTCAATTTTTTAGAATAAAATATTATTTTATCTTTAATATTTGGAATTGAAAGACGGATTTATGTATTAAGATGTGGAGACAAGTGTCTCCACTATACTTCAAAATTTTTTTGAATAGTATATAACAATATAATTATTTGTCTCATTAAATTAATTAATTTGGTCCCATTAGAATTTTTTTACTCTATTTTTAGTATTTGATAGTCAATTTGAGAATTTTATTTTAGATATATATTTTCATGATCAATTTTCGAACTTAAATAGAATTGGTGTTCTATATTAAATATTGGTTAAGACTTGAAAAAATATTGTTTATCCGGTACGGTTTTTTTTTTTTTTAAATTAGCTTTAATTTTGTTGTAGCAACTACATCAGTAGAAAGAACTTTCTAAATGATGAATATTATAAAGAGTTGTTTCATAAAAATTATTCAATTTTTTTTTAACTATAAAACTTAGAATAATCAAATTCTAAAATATATGTTATTATTTAAGTTACTATTTCAGTGTTTTAATTTGTTAGTTAAATAATTTAAAAATTAATTATATTTTACAATAATAAAATATAATTATAAAAATTAATTTTAATTATTTTATTAATTTTTATATATTTATTAAATTTTTATTTAGGTCTTTATAATTTAAAAATTTGTAATTATATCGAGTCTCTATATTAGATAAAAAATTTTAATTATGTTCTTTTTAATTTTGTTTTTAACATTTGTTTTTATATTTAATGTAGGATGAATTATAAAATATTTTAAAAAAAATTTTAGTATTAGTGTATATTTTCTAAAAGATGACAACTTGAAGGATTTAATTAAATTTTTTTACCTAATATAATAAATTTTTAGACTATAAAAACTTAACTAAAAATTTAGTAAAGTATAAGAACTAATAAAGTACTTAAACCAAAAAATTACTATTATTTTATATATATTTTGTTTTTACTGTTAAAATTTTTTTGATTTGTTATTGTTTGGGATAAATCTCAAAAAAATTTTTAATATTTAAATTGTTCTATTTGTTTCTACAATCTTTTAAAATTAATTCAATTTTATTCTACTATCAACTCTTTTAACATATCACTAACAAAGTTATATAAAAAATAAATTTTTTTTTGTTTTTTTTTGTTTTGGAATAAAGATAGAGAGGGTTTAAGGTAAAAGAATGTGATTATGATATGTGGTCTGTATTTTGTTAACAAGCTGTAGGAACCAACTTGGTTTAATGGTAGTTTGTGTATGATTTGATTGTGAATGAAATGCAAAGTAAACTACCATTATGCCTTGAATTAATATGTTTGCAATGCATAAATATAACAACTATTTGGACATGTAATTAAATGACATCACAAATCATTGATATTTGTTTGACATATATATTTTTTGTATTTAACTGTATTTTAATATGTCTTAATAAAAAATAAAAAAAATTTAGATATATTTTAAACATATTTAAATAATATCACGTGTCACTATATCTAATTTTATTTTTAATATATATTTTTAAGATGAATTTAAAATAGTATATATTATTATTTATTAAAATAAAAAATTATTTTAAATACTATTAAAAAAATCTACGTCATATTATATTTGTTATTTGGAGGTGAGCTAATGACAGAAGGGAAATAATAGAGACAAGACTAGGTGCGTGTGGTATGGGAATGGGTGCATGAATTGAATTAAACGGTGATTTGCTACGGTCACAAGGGAGTGGGGAGAATAAAGCCGTAATCAAAGAAGTTGGAATTATTACCTCATTAGTGGGCGGAAATCGCGAATTAAGGCGTGGCTTCCGGGATAGACGAAATTTAAAAGGCTGCGCCGTGTCCACATCCACTTATTCTTATTTCTTCCTTTCTTGCTTCCTTTATCTTAACATGTATTACTATATCAGTATCACTCTCCATTCCCCATATTTTTTAATATTTATTTTTATTTAGATATGTATTTTATAGTATATATAATTAATTTTGTGATTAATTTTTAATAGGTTTTGTTAATCTATGGTTTAAAGACACATTTTAAAATTTTTTATTATCATATTTTTAATATATTTTTTAAGATATAAATTAATTATTTTTTTAATATAATTTAATCTTTATCTTTTACGTGTATACTTCTTTAGTTCATTACTGTTTTTAAAGATTATACAGTTAAAAATTAGAATTAAATTAAAAAGTACATTTTATATATGAAACTTAAGGATTATTTTAATTTTATTCTTAAATTTTATTTTTTGTAATTTTATTTAATTTTAATTTTATTTTATTAGGATTTAATGTTTTTTAATTAAATTGAAGTAAGGATAAAATTAACACAAAATAAATTGTTGAAAGTAAATTGAAACCAAATGACATCTAAGATTAAAAAATTAAGATAATTGAAAACATAAAGTATATTTTTCTCTTAAAAAAATTTGTAATCAAATTATTAAAAAAAAGTTAAAAATGGATTTTATTCTAGAAGTATTTTTTAACGGGGCAGAAAATTAAAACCAAATAAACACTTTCATATTTAAAAAAAAATATTTTTTATTACAATAAATGATAAATGAAGTATAAGTAATCTTAGAAATTACAAGAGTATACTAATTATAACTTAGAGAAGTTCAGAGTTGCTCTTATAAATATTTTCTGTAAAGTTTATATAATAAATAATTTTTTCGTATATGTTACAACCTTTTAAATTTGTTCCATTTTAATAAATATATAATTTATTAAAAGCATTTTTTAATGTCAGTAAAAAATTTAATTTTTATCTTTTATATGTATATTTGTTTAGTTCATTATTGTTTTTAAAGATTATATAGTTAAAAATTGAAATTAAATTAAAAGTACATTTTATACATGTAACTTGAGGATTTTTTTATTTTTAAATTTTATTTTATTTATTTTTATTTTATTAAGATTTAATGTTCTTTAATTAAATTGAAGGTCGGATAAAATTAACAAAAAATAAAATGTTGAAAGTAAATTGAAACGAAATAAAATTTAAGATTAAAAAATTAAGACAATTAAAGATATAAAGTCTATTTTTCTCTTACAAAATCTGTAATCAAATTATTAAAAAAAAAAAAGGGTAAAAAGACATTTGATTTTAGAAATATTTTTGAATGGGGGCAGAAAATTAAATCCAAACAGACACTTATATATTAAAAAAAGCTTATTTTTTATTACAAATGAGTGATAAGTAAAGTACAGGTAATCTTAGAAATTAAAAGAGCACACTAATTATAACTTAGAGAAATTTAGAATTGGTTTTAAAAATATTTTCTATAAACTTTATATAAGAAATAATTTGTCCGTGTATATTACAACATTTTAAATTTCTTCCATTTCAATAGATATATAATTTATTACAAGCACTTTTTTTTACTAAAGATAAGAGACTCAAACCCGCAACCTCTTAATTGAATAGGGGGAGATTATGTCATTTGAACTATAACTCATTGGCTATTACAAGCATTTTTGACTGTCAAAAAAAAAATTTGATCTTTATCTTTTATGCGTATACTTCTTTAGCTCATCGCTGTTTTAAAAATTGTATAGCTGAAAATTGGAATTAAACTAAAAATACACTTTATATATGCAACTTGAGGATTATTTTAATTTTATTCTTAAATTTTATTTATTTAACTTTATTTAATTTTAATTTTATTTTACTAGAATTTAATGTTCTTTAATTAAATTGAAGTAAGGATAAAATTAACACAAAATAAAATGTTGAAAGTAAATCGAAATGAAATGAAATTTAAGATTAAAAAAGTATATTTTTCTCCTACAAAATTTGTAATCAAATTATTAAAAAAAAAGTTAAAAAGGATTTGATTTTAGAAGCATTGTTTAATAAGGCAGAAAATTAAAACCAAACAGACACTAATATATTTGAAAAAACCTAATTTTTTATTACAATAAGTGATAAGTAAAGTACAAATAAGATTAAAAATTAGAAGAGTACACTAACTGTAATTTAGAGAAGTTTAGAATTGGTCTTAGAGATATTTTCTGTAAATTTTAAATAATAAATAATTTTTTCGTATATATTACACCATTTTAAATTTGTTCCATTTCAATGAATATATAATTTATTACAAGCATTTTTTAATGTCAATACAAAATTTGATCTTTATCTTTCACGTGTATATTTCTTTAGCTCATCGCTGTTTCTAGAAATTATATAGTTGAATATTGGAATTAAATTAAAAATACACTTTATATATACAATTTGAGGATTATTTTAATTTTATTCTTAAATTTTATTTTATTTTATTTTATTTAATTTTAATTTTATTTTATTAGGATTTAATGTTCTTTGATTAAATTGAAGTAAGGATAAAATTAACACAAAATAAAATGTAGAAGTAAATTGAAACGAAATAAAATTTAAGATTAAAAAATTAAGACAATTAAAGATATAAAATATATTTTTTCTTAAAAGATTTGTAATCAAAATATTAAAAAAAAGATAAAAGAAATTTTATTTTAGAAGTATTTTTTAACGAGGTATAAAATTAAAACTAAACAGATACTAATATATTTAAAAAAAATTATTTTTTTTACAATAAATAATAAGTGAAGTATAAGTAATCTTAGAAATTAGAAGAGTACACTAATTATAATTTAAAAAAATTTAAAATTAATCTTAAAAATATTTTTTATAAACTTTATATAATAAATAATTTTTCTGTATATATTATAATATTTTAAATTTATTCTATTTCAATAAATATATAATTTATTACAAGCATTTTGTAATGTCAATCTTCTTCATGACCAACAAAAATCGCCGACTTATGAATAGAAATGGCTGGAATGATGCATGCAGTTAGGATGAATTCTAATTTGAGTTAAAGGCTAGTTTTTCTCGGAAATACAATTTTTTCATATATAATCAACGTAACAGTATCGATACTTTCTTTCTTTCCATGGCAAAAATATAAATATTTTATTTTAATTTTTTTATAATAAAAAGATGTACTAGCCGATAAGAAGTCGAACAAAACAAAGTTTATATCCTAAAAAGCTACCAAAACGTATAAAAAAATCTTTTTGTGACTTCCCAATACAAATTGATATCATTAATCATTCGGTAGAGTTTATCTCCTAGTGAGTTTTAGCATACGTATCTCTGGTTTGGATCGGATGCTATCTTTCTTTAATTTAATCGGATGCTTCTTCTTTAAGTTTTACCATGTGACCTCACGTCTCTATCTTCATGGCAAATGGATCAGCCAAAATTTAATGATTAATAAAAAATTAAATTTATTTTTTTGTTCGTATAAATTTTTTAAATAATTAATTATATGATAAATGTTATTTAAATTATTTTTTATTAGTTTAATATTGATAATAATTAATTATGTAAGAATACATAAAGAGTACATAACATTAATTACATTTTTTTTAAAATTAATTATAACTCAAATAGTATAATTTTTCTATACTTACTTAGAGCTCATAGGTTTAAAAATGTTAAATATTCTCTCTACCAACAAATATTAAATGTAAAAAAAATAAAATTATTTCCAATTTTCAACCTTTAAAAATTCAGTTAAATTGAAAAGAATGTTTGAAGTTATAAAAGTTAAATATAAATTTATAAAATTACTTTTTATATAAGTATAATAATAATTTTTTATCTCCAAAATCACTTATTTCAATTTGTGGTCTGATTATATATTCAAGTATTTTTGTCAACTAAATTCAACAAAATTGATCCAAATTTAATAAAAATTACTCACACAATGTGTGTACATCGCACATTTTCTTTTTCGCATATTTTGTACCCATAGTCATTCCTTTAAGAAAAAGAATAATTTGAATTTGAATTGTGCAGAATTATAAAAAAAAACACCGAAAGTTTTGAATCTGACACGAAAAGTTTTTTTATTTTGACATCGAAATTTTCTAACCGTGACACAAATTCTTGTTCAGAGGGTGAAACAAGAAGAATTATCAGAAAATAGCACTAAAATATTTTAACCGTGACACAGAAAGGTGTTTTAAGTTAGAAATTTTTAGAATTCTTTAACTATCCATGTTAAATCATAAGAAAGAAATACCTGAATGCAGAAGCGTACCTAAATTCATGAGCAAAATTAGAAGATTTTAGTTCTTTGATCTTCCTCAACCAAAATTTTTTGTGTGTATTCCTAATAGGGCTGAATTGCAACTCCTCTAATGAAAAAAGAGCTATAGAGATGGTTTTGATGTGTTGGAGACCAAAACCTTGAAGTCATTATTTATATTTGAGTGTGACACCCATTAAATCCTAAAGTCTAAATAAAATAGTATACTTGGTTTTAATATCATTTTATTTCAAATCAAAAGTAATAATGACTTATTTAATTCAGCATTTATGAAAATAAATGACATCACTGTTATATAAGTCATTTAATGTAAAATAACTTAATTTTGTGATTATGATTGATATACATATTATCCATAAATAAATTAAAAAATTAATAATTTCCTAACAATCTCCTTTTATATATATATATATCCTAACATAATCACATCTTATAAACTTTATACACGCATCAGAATGTTATTTTCCTGATTACTTTAACAATCTGGTCCGTCTCATATATCAGTTATGGAATTACCGCAACTTTTATCACGTTAGTGTTGTGATGAAACCACGATTATCATCATACTAATATACTGAACGACACACATCAAATTTAGATGAGAAAATTTAGAAATTACATGCGAAAATAATATCATGCATGCCTATTTTCAACTGGTCTAACTTTAATAAACTTTACAAGATCATGAGTCAAAGTGAAACAAAACTAAATACTTTATTTCTGCAAAAACATCTATTATCCATAAATTTCTCTAAACCATATGAGCATCCAAATGCACACTCCCATTGAAACAATATATCATAAAATAATATGACACCCAAAATTTTCATAAAAACTACTTTATTTCTATAAAACATCTATTATTCATAAAATTCTCAAAATTTTTTAAAGAACTCTTTCAATGAACATATGAATATACCTGCAGTGGATCAAAATTGCCTTGACATCCAACAAAGTCAGAATCTGAATACCAAATGATCTCTAACTTTAGTTTCTGACTTCATATATGTGAACATGTAATGTTTTGCTATAACACAACTTATTTGTCTACTATTTAGTGATTCATTCTTAACTGACTCATATATCAACCAAAGATACTGTTCCCGGGGTTACCTAAAACTGGGTTGTATTTGGGCCTGGACGTAAGGTCCATACTCCTTCTGAGGCAGCATTCGACATGTATTGAAGCTTAGGTGCCGCCGTTCGAATTCTTCGTGAGGAGGTGGGGGGTAGTACCTACAAGAGACTTCGATTGCCTAAGTTAGCATGGGTTTGAAGCATGCTTTTATTAGATTGGATTTTGATTATACCTGAGATTGTTAGTGTATTTATAGTAGAAATGATAACCACCTTTTTAGAGTAGATCCACCTTTGATGATGGATGATCATTCCTTTTATCTTGGAAAGTTGTTGAGATCTCCCGTCTAGATAAATGAGAGATATCTTAACAGTTAGTTACTTATTTAGATAAGTAATGTTGAACTATTGTCGTCCCACCCAACCTCTATAAGGTCGGGTAGGTGTAGAGGAGGCAAGATCTCTTGAGTGTGCCTTTATTCATTTTGGGCCTGGCTATATTTTTGGGCCAGGGTATGAATAGTGCCTCTGCTTGAGTCCAAGCTTTTATGAAGTCAAGCTCGAGCATTAGTAGGCTCGGTTTCCTATATCGGGTATACTGCCTTCAGTAGGTCGGATACTCGACGTGTTTTTGAAAACTTTGAAACGTTATGTCTCTTTACGACATGGCATACGTTACGTTGGCAGTTTCGCGCATGTCATTAATGAGGGATGCAAAATGACACTTTCGCCCCTAGTGCCTTATAAATATTCAATTCTCTTCTCTTTCTTTCTTTTTCCCTTTTCTTCTGAAATGCTTGCACCCTTTTCTCCTTCTTCAGTCCTTTCATCTCCCTTTCATGTACTTGCTTATTGTGTTCAAGGTTTCTTCATCTTGAAGCTTAGAGGACTTTGTTCACAGTTTGAAGAGGAACATTCGTGTTTTACCGTTTGAAGTGCTCTTTGTTTCGCACTTCTTCAAGGTTGGTTCTTTATCCCCTTTTTCTTGCTCTGTTTCTTGCATTCTACTTTGTCTTTTTTGTGTTGTTTAATTGAATATTTTCTTGCTTTCTCATTCTTGAATTTCTGAATGGTGTCGTCATTTTTATCGGTATTGGCAAATATTTTTGAAAATAGGCTTAGCCTTGGAAATTTTGAATTGGTCCAGGTCTTTATTTGTTACTGTTACTGTAACACCCTAATTATCCTAATCTTTATCTCGCATCGTAAAGCAAAGGTTAATCAAAGGTTACGACAGTCCTAAACTCATACATATAATATATAGAAAGAATTAATATAGTCTAGAAGCCCGATAAAGGATATAGCTCAAAAACAGGATTTGAAAAGTGCAAAACATACACACGAAGCTACAAACTTAGCACACAAGAAAAAGATATAATATAACAAAATAAAAGAGTATAATAGTATAAAGGTCTAGCCACGACTCGCGGAGTTTAAGCCGGCTAGCTATATATAGACAATACATAAGTCTGAAAGTTAAAAACAGCTTCTACAAGTTTTTCTCTCAAAGATAAGCCTCTAGGCAAAAGTAAATACAAAAGATGAGAGATATAAACAAAATAAGCAAAAAGACTCTAAGACATGTCCAGGATCCTCCGCTCTGTCACCATCGAAACAACTCACCGAGGTGGGTTGCGACCTGCATCTGAAAAACAACAACAGAATACGGTTTTCAGTATGGTAACAGTTCCCAGTGATATAAGATATAAGACTCCGGGACGCCAGAGGAAATCCTAGAACTTCATATCCATCACAAGATTCATCTTAAAGCATAACTAAAACAGTAAAGCATAACTTAAAACCTTAACATAATAAAAAGAGGTAATCTAACTTAAAGGATTTTCTAATCTAATAGTTCTCCGCTGTCCCACAGCCTTCACCAACCTATCCTCCATGCGATCCCATTGCTACGCCTTCCGAACCTCCTCAATCCCATTAGAAAACACAAATAATATCAATGCAAGTAAAACACAAGTATAGGCATATATGGCAAGTAATTCAAGTAGGCAATTAGGCATGTTTTACAATTAGGCAAGAAATTACAAGTCGGCAAAGCAAACAAACAGATAGAAGATACACATGATCAATGCCTGTCCTATAGGCTGTGATATCACATTGTTGGTTCAACTGCCAACCCGACACATCTCCATGGAGATGTCGCCCTTCGGAATCATAATTGGGAACCCTCGAGATATGGTGCTCGGAACACCGTCCAGAATTTTGTGCCTGCACACTCTAGTGATCCGAAGGGATGCGAGCGGGATACTCTTGCCACGGACCTCACATCTCAACGCAAGCAGGCGGGATCCAACCGCCGTCCCTACCGAGCACATAGCGTCTTAACAATCTCAGTATAAAATAGTAGTTCAATGGTTTTCAGAAAATATTTTTCAGTATATCATGGATCCATTATTTCATTCCGAGTCCTCGACTCATCTCAACCACTGCCAATTCAACATTTCCATTCCGAACTCATTAGTTCATCAATTTCTCAATTTATATACCATTCTTCCTTCTCACTCTACCAAACCCATTCTCAATACATCAGAAACCTAAGCCTCCATTTTCTAACTTTTCAAGGTAATACCAAATTAAATCTCCTAGGACCTCTCTCATGTTTTAATACCCAAAAATAAGCCAAAGAATCTAAAATAGGTGTCGTCGAAGTTTACAAGCTTGTTTAGAAGGTGAAATAGTTCAAAACAGAATTTTAGTTGAAAAACAGGGCTTGTACGTACTCACAGGGGTGTGCGTGCACACGCCCAGGAGGATTTTCAAATGTGTGCGTACGCATAGAGGTGTGTGTACGAACAAGTACAAAATATTCTAATTCTGTTCGCTCGCACAAGGCATGCGAAGGCTCTCAACAGAAACCTTCCAACGTGTGCGTGCGCACAGGGCTGTGCGTGCACACAACTTGCAGAACTTCGTTGGTTATGTGTGCGCACAGGGCGTGCTAGCGCTCCCATCAGTAGCCATGTCCCGGTGTGTGCGTGCGCACAAGGTTGTGCGTGTGCATAGGTTCAAAAATTCATGGGGTGTGCGTGCCCACAAGGCTGTGCGTGCGCACACCTACCAGAAATCCCAAATTCTGTAGCATGAACAGAATTCAGATTTTGACACCAAACTTTGAATGATCATAACTTCCTCTACAAAAATCCAAATTTTACAAAGTTTACATCAATTTGAAGATCTTTTAATGAACTTTAATTCTAAACAAATTTCAACAAAATTTGAAAACTAAGGCACAAGTTATGACCTGTCAAAGTTCACTAAAAACTAGTTTTTACCAAAATTCACAAGATTCTCAATTTTTCAATTCTCACAACCAAAACCAAACCAAAACCATATTACTCCATCCCACATCAAATTTTACCATTTTTCATACCTCAATTCACCACTCCACCTTATGCAATAATCAATTCCCATTATCAAATACATAATAATATATTCATTTTTCAACCAACACATTAATCAAATATCATTCGACCATTTCCAACAATCATCATAATCAATTTCAATCTCAATCTTCAATATCATCAACATTTCAATTCATCAACTACCCAAATCATCAAATCATCAAATCATCATACATCATCATATAACAATTCCAACAACTAATTTAATTTAATTCTATCCTTTGGGTCACTAGCCTAAGTGTCCAGAAATATTATATATTACATAGAGGAAACCGAAACCATACCTTAGCCGATTCTCAGTATGTACAAAACCCCAATTGAGCACAAGTTAAGCTTCCAACCACAATCCAAGCTACCAATCAACTCCAACAAGCATCAACTCAATTCCAAAGCTCCAATCAATTGCCAACAATCACAATCTCAATTTATATACACATAATTTGCAACAATTCATCCTAGGGTTCATCAAATCCACAAAACCACAAGAGATTTGAATTTAATCACCTTACCCAAAATTTTTGGAAGCCAAACCCAATGGTAATCAAGTGCTAGAGTGTACCTAAACACCCAAAATCACAAAATTTCACTCAATACAAAATCCTAAAAACTCAAAATTTTGGAAGGAAGAACTGAGAAGGATTTCATGATTTCCTTACTAGTTTCTTTGTAGAGCTCTTCACAAGGATCACGTGGCCACAAACGGTGCGGCGATTGAAGCTTCGTAGCTCAAGTTATGAGCTTGGAAAGTTCTATGTGAATAGTGACAATGGGGGTTTCTTCTCTCTTCTCTTCTCAGCTGTGTGGGTGTGTTTATGAGAGTGTTGTGTGCTGAATGGGTTCATTAAAGAGGGTTTTATATTTTGGGCTTGGGCCCAACCCGTTAGAGTTTTTTCCCCATTTGGCCCAACTTTGGGCCAAACCTTTAAAACTAATGCCCGGTTTTTGAATTTAAACATTTTCCTAAGGTTTTCTACTGTTTTAAATTTTCCTCACCCAATACCGGACAGACTTAAACCGGTTCACGGTTTTGCTCGATTTTTTGCCGAAAATACATTTTTGACTTAGAAAAATCTACTGATTCCAAAAATCATATTTAAATCCTCAAATTCTCATTCTAAATTTTTGGATCCTATTTTGGGCAATATTAATTATTCAATTAAATGATTAATTAGTAGCGATTCTTACAGTTACTGGTGAATCTGCATGTGGGATTTTTATGCCTGTGTTGTCCCCAAATGTTGCCACTTTATATGTTAAAAGATGGTGCCATTTCTATATCTCACAATGTGACGATAGTTTGTGTGTATGAGAAAATGTAAGAACTATTATCTTTTGTTGGTGTTGTGGATGATGATCCTACTTCTTGTGATTGTTACCCAACTTCCTGTTGTGACATTTTCCTTATTTGTTGTATTGTAGGTATAGCTTGTATGTCTTGGTCAGTTATTCACAATATGTTCTCTAAAGTTTCATCACACCTGACTTGGATAGATATATCTGTTCTTACTCCTATCCCTATTATTGATAGAAAGTATGCCGAGAGCTTTCACTGGCACCATAGGTTATGTGAAAGTCGAGAGGATGAGCATAGGTATGAGATCTTAGTTCCCGATCTTAAGGAGAGGGTTTGTTTTTCCTGACTTGATAGGTCAGAACGTCATTTCATATATGTGTATGATTGCTTTTTAAAAAAAAATAGGAGTTACCATTCGCTTCTCTGATTTTGAGTTCGAGGTCCTTAAATTTTTGAAAATATACCAACTTCTTTATCGGAAACTTGATGTCCGACCTTCTCGCAAGGTCTCCTTTTATCTTTTTGTCCTCACCAAGTCCTTTAGCTCCAAAAAACAAGGTTGCATCTCTTTTTGAGCTATTCAGAGTAGCAAAGTTTTTACCATCTTTGACGAGTCCTTTCATGATTTTAAGAATTATTTTTTTTAAGGATTGTGCTGTAGAGGGTTGGTGATGGCCTAAAGCGGGTTAGAAAATTTTCTCAAAATAAGATTGGTGTTGCAAGTATAGTCCCAACCCAACAATTGGCCAACAATCAAATTTAAATCAAAGGATTGTCATAATCAATACAAAATAACTGGGAGTTTTAAATTCCGGGTCGTCTTTCCTAGGAGTTACAATTAAGTGATCAATTATTGGCTATTAGAAAATCGGGGTTGGATGGAAAAAGAAGCAAGAAATGTAAATAGCAAGAAGGTAAATGAGCATGCAAGGAATTAAATGAAAGTAATTAAATTCAAAGGCAAGTAATCAAGGGAAAGGAAAATTCAAATGCTAGAAAACCTCTTGGCAAGGATTGACAGCTAAGGTTACCTATCCTAGCCATTGACCACAAACATATGATGATTATGAAGAGTTAATTAGTTAACCCTAACATCGAGGATAAGTCAAATAGGTATAGTTGATTTCAATCCACAAGTCCTAGTCAACTCTATTAATGGAAGACTTAGAGTTAGTGGAAATCAAATCAATTAACTACCCGAATATATCAATCAAGAATGGACATCAATGACTCAAGGGTCACCAAAGTCTTCAATTCCAAGCCAAGAGTGAATAAAAACTAAACAAAAAATAAGCCAAGCATTTTTATCAAACACTTGAAGTACATGAAAATAAAAGCATATTAAATTGCAATAATAATAAAATCTAAAGCTACTAAGTACAATAAAATAACAATAACAACTAAAGAGAGCAATAATAACATGGAAACATAAATTTGCATTAATTGAAATTAAAATTAACAAGAGTGTTCATAACATAAAAGTGACAAAATAAAGGAAATAACAAGAGAAATGAAGAAGATCAAGACAAAAGAGTATGAAAACATAAAGGAAACTACATTAAAACAAGAATTGAAGACTGAAATTAAAGAGAAATTAACTAAAAAAACCTAATTTCTAGAGAGAAGGGGGAGCTTCTATCTCTAGAAAATACCCTACAACATAACAAAACATAAAACTAAATGCTCCCCCCTTGCCTCCTCTTGGATTAGGGTTGAAATAGCTTCAGAAATGAGTTGAATTGGATTTTGGGGGTCCAAAATTCACAGCCAACGAATTGCATTAATGAGGTCACGTGCTGGGACCTGTGCGTACGCACACTTTCTATTCCTTCACTTGTGCGTACGCACATAAGGTTGTGCGCACGCACACTTGCTGACTCTCACTTGTGCGTATTCACGCATACTTGTGTGTGCACACACTTGCTAAAAAGCTCCAAACTTTATTTCTTCATGTTTTTTCCACTTTTACATACTTTTTTCTCACTTCTTCAATCCATATTAGCCTTGTAAACCTGAAAGCACTCAACAAACACATCAAGGCATCAAATGGAATTAAAGTGGAGAAAAATTTAGCAAATAGGGGACTAAAAAGCATGTTTTCACTTTTGAGCACAATTTGTGGAGAATTTACAAAACCAAGCTATTTCATTGAATAAAGGCAAGAAAAGTTGATGAAATCCACCCAATTAGAGCAAATAAATACCAGAAAATGTGGATTCATCACATCCCCACACTTAGACAATAACATGTTCTCATACTATACTCAAGAAAGAAACAAGGGGTATTACATTTATTCAATGCAAGGAAACTACCTATATGCAATTTATCTAAATGAATGCAACCACTTAGTCAAAATAAATCAATTTCTAAAAAAGCATATATGAACATAAGGGCTAAAGAAATCATAACCAAGTCAAATCCATAATTGATTAGAGTTATTGAGAAGAATTAACAACTTGCAAGAAAGGAGATAATCAAAGGTGGAAACATAGAATTTGAGCAATCGAACCCCTCACCGGATGCGTATACACTCTAATCGCTCAATTGTTTATGGTTAATTCGCTCAACTCTCTTCTAATCAGGCTTTCTAAGATTTATTTTTCATCTAACAATCAATAATTATTTAATGTATGCATGCAAATATCATGAGGACTTTTCATGGTTGTAATGGGGCTAGGGTAACGGTAAGGATGTATATATGGCAAAGTGAGCTTAAAATTTGAATCTTTGACTAACTTAAGCTCTCTCCTAACTCTTTCACATACTCATGCATTCTTTCAATTCATGTCACATATGCATTGTTCTTTTATTTTTCAAACATTGGGGCATTTTGTCCCCTTTTTATTATTTTCCTTTTCTCTTCTTTTCTCTCTCTCTCTCTCTCGCTCTCTCTCTCTCTCTCTCTCTCTTTCTCTCTCTTTTGCAATACAAAATCTATACAAAAGTGTCAATGCATATAGTTTAAGTATTTAATGCATGAGTATGTACTGAATTCCCAAGATTTTTAATAAAAGTATAAAAATTCACTTTTACCTCAACCAAAGTTTCCAAACTTTCCCACACTTAGATGATAGACACTCTCACTAGCCTAAGCTAATCAAAGATCCAATTGAAGGATATTTATTATTTTTCACTCAGGGTTAATGATGTGCTAAAATTAAGAGCAAAAGGGGATTAACATAGGCTCAAAGTTGGCTAACAATGGCGGATAAAAGGTAGGCTATTTGGGACAAGTGAGCCTAATGAAAAGATGATCTCAATCATGTAAGTGCATATATGCATCAAACAATGGACATAAAAAATCAAACAAATCAAAGATTGCAATCATAAAAAAGAGAATAACACACACAAGAATGAAAATAGTGGTTATATGATGCAACCACACAATGAGGCTCAAAACTCACATGCTTATGTGTTCTTAGCTCAAAAACATATTCCACAATATTTTTTAAGAAAGTTTCAATCAAAAGTTCCAACTCAAATCAATTAGGATGTCAATGCCCTATAAAATTATTTTTCTTGGAAAATTTCATATATGTATGTAGAGACATGCAATAAACTAAGAAAGAATGTAATTAAAGCTCTAAAATATATACAAACCAAGACAAAAAATGCAACTAAAAATTCAAAAAGAATGTGAAAGTGTTAGGATTAGAGTTTGTCACCCAAGATGGTTGATCGGTGACGACCTCCGCACACTTAAAGGGTTGCATGGTCCTCGGTGCATCCAAAGGCGAGTAAGGGGGTAAAATGACTTCGGATTGCCACCTTCAGCTGGTGGATCAATTGGCTGTTGAATGCTCTTTCTCCCGCTTCCTTGTTGCTTATGATGACTCACTCATGAAAGATAGAAAATAGGATAGTAAGATGAGTAGATGCAAAAGCAAGGGAGCATATGTTGTTGGAATGAGGTGATATTCACTAAAATGGGTGAATAAGTTAGTTTGTGACATGAAAGAAACAAGTGTGTGTATTCTAAGTTGCGCGGTTTAGAAAACACACACTAGCATGGAAAGCTATGTCCCAATTACACAAAAGAACATGCACTTAACTCATTCTAGTAATGCTTGAAATACTTTAAAAAGGAAACTTGTATGTTAAGGTAAACAAACAAGTAATGAAGAAGTACAAGAGCATTCAAGCAAGAAACAAGAAATTGTGAATTGGATAATGAAGCGACACCTAATTGACATGAAGTGAAAAACATGGCAAGCATATTCCACAAAGTTTAAAAAGCTCAAAAAGTGTCATTAGGTAAGCTTTTGGTCTAATTTCATAATTCCTTATGTTCATGCATCAAATAGGTGACTTAAATAAAAATAAATCATAACAGGTATCACCTAACAAAAAATGCATCAACTAAAAACAAAGTGCCTAATGATAGATAATAAAATCAAATCACATGGTGGCTAAAACATGCAATTTAGAAATCCAAAAGCATTCTCAAAGGCAATGTTATAAGTACTTGGTATGCACAAAATTAACCATGAAGAACTCAATACCAAGTAACAATTTATAACCTCAATAAAGATATCTAACAATATTTAGCAACAACAATATCAACAATTCAGCAGCAAAATCTCAACAGAATCAACCAATCAACTCAATCATCCAACACTTAGCACCAAAATAGAAAATTAAACTAACTAACTAACCAAACACTAACTAACTAACTAACTAAAGGTGAATATGGTGGATGATGAATGATAGTGATGGATGATGGTTAGAAGAGGAAAAGAAGAGAAGAGAAGAGAAAAGAAGATAAGAAATAGAGATAAGAGAAGAAAAGAAGTATAGTGGTGAGAAAACAGGGTCGTGCGTACGCACACAGGGCCATGTGTACACACAAAAGGTGTAAAATGGGTTGTACGCACGCACCTAGGTGTGCGAACGCTCTGGGCAGAAGGTGGAAATCAATGTGTGCGAGCACACATCACATGTGTGCTCACACACAGAAAGAGAGATTTTTTTTTCGAGAAAATGAAACGTCAAAATTGCCAGCTATCTCGACGTGTGTGCATACGCACACAGGTCCGTGCGTACGCACGGAACGCAAAAGGAAGGGGATGCGGACGCACAAGGTGTGCGAGCACTCCCAGTAGAAGGGGTATAAGCTGGCGTGCGCACGCACAGGGGGGTGCGTGTGCACAAAACGCAAAAGTTGGGGTTGTGTGCGTACACACAAGCTGGTGCGCACGCATAGAGCACAAAATGCAAAGGGGTGCCCACGCACAAGGCGTGCGAGCACTCTGAATAGGGGTTGTGTTAATGAGTGTGCGTACACATAGGTTGTTGCGTACACACAGAATGCAGATTTTGAGGGAGGTGTGCGTACGGACAGGTGTGTGCGCACGCACATGCCCTTTTTTTCCAAAATTTTTAGTGCCTTAAGGCACCAAACTTGACATCCAAAATAGCTTTTCAACCCCAAAATATATTATTCCTCAAGAACACATGATCAAAACTAAAATCTAATCAAATTAAGCTTGAAATTAAGCTAAAACCTAAGCTATCTCCAAGAAACAACATGCAATGAATTAAAATTATATCAAAGAGAGGGTTAGAAAGGGGTTACCATGGTGGGGTGTCTCCCACCTAGCACTTTCATTTATTATCTTTAAGTTAGACAATTGGGAGAGCCCTTGCCATGATGGCTTGTGCTTGACTTCCCCACCAATGCTTGAATTTCCAATGTCCTCCGGGATGCCAATCCCAACCATTAACAAAAACAAAACACAACCAAAAAGTAAGCTATTTACATATTAACATATTTACAATAGCGAATAACATAACACCATTGCAAGTCTCCGGAAACGGCGCCAAAAATTTGGTGATGGCCTAAAGCGGGTTAGGAAATTTTCTCAAAATAAGATTGGCATTGCAAGTATAGTCCCAACCCAATAATCGACCAACAATCAAATTTAAATCAAAGAATTGTCACAATCAATACAAAATAACTGGGAATTTTAAATCCCGGGTCGTCTTCTCTAGGAGTTGCAATTAAGTGATCAACTATTGGCTATTAGAAAATCGGGGTTGGATGGCAAGAGAAGCAAGAAATGTAAATAGCAAGAAGGTAAATGAGCATGCAAGGAATTAAATGAAAGTAATTAAATTCAAAGGCAAGTAATCAAGGGAAAGGAAATTTCAAATGCTAGAAAACCTCTTGGTAAGGATTGACAGCTAAGGTTACCTATCCTAGCCATTGACCACAAACACATGATGATTATGAAGAGTTAATTAGTTAACCCTAACATCGAGGATAAGTCAAATAGGTATAGTTGATTTCAATCCACAAGTCCTAGTCAACTCTATTAATAGGAGACTTAGAGTTAGTGGAAACCAAATCAACTAACTATCCTAATATATCAATCAAGAATGGACATCAGTGACTCAAGGGCCACCAAATAAAGTCTTTAATTCCAAGCCAAGAGTGAATAAAAACTAAACAAAAACTAAGCCAAGCATTTTTATCAAACACTTAGAGTACATGAAAATAAAAGCATATTAAATTGCAATAATAATAAAATCTAAAGCTACCAAGTGCAATAAAATAACAATAACAACTAAAGAGAGCAATAATAACATGGAAACATAAATTTGCATTAATTGAAATTAAAATCAACAAGAGTGTTCATAACATAAAAGTGACAAAATAACGAAAATAACAAGAGAAATGAAGAAGATCAAGATAAAAGAGTATGAAAACATAAAGGAATCTACATTAAAACAAGAATTGAAGACAGAAATTAAAGAGAAATTAACTAAGAAAACCTAATTTCTAGAGAGAAGGGGGAGCTTCTTTCTTTAGAAAATACCCTACAATATAACAAAACATAAAACTAAATGCTCCCCCTTACCTCCTCTTGGATTAGGGTTGAAAATAGCTGCAGAAATGAGTTGGATTGGGTTTTGGGGTCCCAAAATTTGCAGCCAGCGAATTGCATTAATGAGGTCACCTGCTGGGACCTGTGCATACGCACAGACATGTGCGTACGCACACTTTCTATTCCTTCACTTTTCCGTACGCACATAAGGTTGTGTGCATGCACACTTGCTGACTCTCACTTGTGCGAACGCACGCATACTTGTGCTTGCGCTCACTTGCTGAAAAGCTCCAAACTCCATTTCTTCATGGTTTTTCCACTTTTTCATGCTTTTTCCTCACTTCTTCAATCCATATTAGCCTTGTAAATCTGAAAGCACTCAACAAACACATCAAGGCATCAAATGGAATTAAGGTGGATAAAAATTTAGCAAATAGGGGCCTAAAAGCATGTTTTCACTTTTATGCACAATTTATGGAGAATTTACAAAACCAAGCTAATTCATTGAATAAATGTAAGAAAAGTTGATGAACCACCCAATTAGAGCAAATAAATACCCTGAAATGTGGATTCATCAAGGGTGTCCAACCTTTCTTTTCGAGTGAAAGGAATGGGCCGTTCTTTCCTTTATACTGGAAAGAGAAACCTATGATTGTTAAGTATAATCTAAATAATTTAGATGAAATTGAGGAGAGTGTAGTCGGGTTGTTCCAAGAGTGTTGGGGTCGAGCTCCTTATCTGGATACTAAAAGATATTTAGGAAATCCAAGCCAACTTCAGTTTGGGCTAGGTAGTTTTCTTTTCCATTTTATAATCATTTTATGAAAATGGTTTCCATGACTAATCGTAACTCGACTTTTGTATTGTGCAGAAAAGATGGCTCCCAAGTCGGCCGCTATGAAGACACTTCGGGCTGCAAAGAAGAATGTTGTCGCCCAGAGCATACAACTAAAAGGAATCGGTAAACTACTGATCTCTTCTCGCCCTCTAAGTTAGACTCGGGCACCTCAGCCTCTCTAAAGATTACTCCCGAGCTGGCTCCTCAACCAACCGCTCCTCCTTCTAGCTTGGCCAAACAAACAGCTCGCCCTCTACCTTTCAATCCCGAGCCGAACCTGAAAAAATGTAAGACTTCGGACTCAGGGAGTATATACAAGCAGGGCTTCGATGCCCCTGCTTGGAGTAAGAAAAAAAATTCTTCCTCATAGTTTTATTAGTATGGATGATGTTACCACAAAGAGCCATCTTCAGCTTCTCGCCCGAGGCAGAGTTTGGACAGCTGGTATATACGCAACCTTATCAAGAAAGTTGGAAAAGACTCCCCTTGGTGCTACTCAGTGTACGTTGACTGACTTGTAGGCTAAAGTGGCATCATTAAGGGAGTCTAAAAAGGAGTGGGAGGAAAAAAAGGAATTTATACTTTTCGACCTTGGCAAAGCTCGGGCTAAAGCAAAACAGGCGGAGGCTGCTTTGGCCATGTCGTAGGGGTTAAAGAAGAAAGCTGAGAAGAGTTACACAAGGGTCTTCAGGAAAAAGTTCAACTTTGTGGATGAGATTACTAAATTCTGAGACAAATACACGGAGCTTGAGGAAACCGTAGCTGAAGGTATGGACGAGATGGTGGCTAACCTGAAGGCTCAATTTCAAATTGTTGCTCCCGAGGCAGACCTCTCCTTCATCAGTCCCGACAACACTGTAGTGGATGGCAAGATTGTTCTTACGCCGGATGATGAGGAGAAAAATCCTATGCCTGATCCAAAGGCCTCGGGAGCGCTGATGGGTGGAAAAATAGTGGTTGAGAAATTCTTATAAAAGTAGTGTTGCAAGTACAGTCTTAACTGACGAAAGTTTCACTATCAATTTAGAAGTGTGTCACAATTAAAATTATATAACCGGGAGTAGAATCTCGGGTCATTTCCCAAAGAGTTGACACAATGATGTAAATTATTGGTCAGAAATTTTCTGAATATTTTTTGAAGTTTGAGAACGGAAAAATAAATGAGTAGGAATTGAAGCACTGAATAATAACAAGAGATGTTATATATTTAATAAAAAGGTCGTGGCTAGAACTGAAAATTGGAGTTCCTATCCTTGTTGATTTTTCCCAAGTATAATAGTAGAAGTTTATTGCTTCCTCAGTCTCAGCTACACCCCTGCCTCTAGTCTACGTTTTTGGGCATGAAACTAGGTCCAAATCAGCCCAAAAATTGCCCCTAGCGAGTTTTGATAAGTGCAGCACGTGGCGCTCTGTCACGCATACGCGTCGGCCACGCGTACGCATCGCTGGACTTCTGCACTTGTCACACGTACGCGTCAGTCACACGTACGCTGATGAGGGAAAAATGTTTCCACACAAACTCACTGGCAAGTGTACCGGGTCGCATCAAGTAGTAATAACTCACAAGAGTGAGGTCGATCCCACAAGGATTGATGGATCAAGCAATTTTAGTGAGTAATCAGTCTAGTTAAGCTAATAGTGTTGAATTGCATGAAATTGAAGCATCAGAAAGTAAATTGCAGGGAATTTAAATTGCAGAAAGTAAAGTGACTGAATCTTAAAGAGAAAGAAACGTAAATTGCATCAAATGTAAAGGGAATTGGGTGCTGAAAATTAAAGAGGCAGTAAATCAAAAACTCAGGACAAATGCAGGAATTGTAAATTGCATGAAAAGTAAATTTAGATCACAGCGAGCTCAAATGTAAAGTTGCAGAATGTAGATTTGCAGAAAGGTAAATCAAGCTCAATGGAAACAGAAATATGAAATTGCAGAAGAACAGAATTGTAGGAAGATGTGAATTACATAAACTAAATTGAATTCAATACTGAAATATGACAATTGCGGAAAAGGAAAAGAAAGCTAAGCTCTCTACCAGAGCTTTCTACCCTACTCCTACTCCTACTTCTCTCTATTAGATCCAACCTATCCTTTTTTTATTGAAATGAATTTGATGCCTTTATATAGGCTTTACAAAATAAAAATGAAATTGAAATTGAAAACAAATTACAATTCAAATGAAATTCCTAATCTAGCTTTTTCTTGTGCCTTTGAGTCATGTCAATGGGCTTTGCTTGCTTTGGGGCTTCAATGAAATGGGTTGATTTGGATTTAGCCTTGAATAAGTGGGTCAGGGTTGGCTTGGTTCTCCTTCCAGTGGAGCGCTCCGTGACCAAGATGAACGCTACGTTCATTCCCTTTGGTGCACCAATTTGGTGCATGCCTTTCTTGGTTGGCGCTCGCTTTTTGAACGCTACGCTCCTTGAGTGAGCGCTCCTTTGGTGTGCATTTGGTGCTTCCTTGGTTAGGATTCACAAAAACGTTAACAAAGTGAACGTGGCGCTCTCTTACTTTATTTTTATGCCAAGCTTCCCTTTTAATTAACGTTCCCATGCTTCAACATAGTGCTCTCTTTAATGAACGCTTGATGTATTGCATGCTTTCATTATATTACTTAATAATGCCAATTAACGTAGAGCTTAATTTGTTCATTGCCAATTGGGCATTACTAATTAAGGTTTCATGCATGCTCTCATTGGCTACCAATTATTTTAACGTAGCATTCATTCATTGGCATTAATAATTAAATGCATGCATGCTTTAGTTATTAATTCATGATAATGCATGCATAAGGCATTAATGCATATGTTTCATGCCACAGCTTCATGAGGAGTTGTTTGATATATCCATAAGACTTGAGGAAGCTCATCTATCCATGCTCCCTTTGCATCTTATAGTTGGCATTTTAACCTAGACAATATGACTTTATTTGCAGCTTCAACTTGTCCATTGGCCTGAGGGTGTTCTACCGATGTAAATTGGTGCTTAATCTTGAGTCTAGCCACCATGTTCTTAAAGATTGAGTCGGTGAACTGAGTTTCATTGTCCGTGGTGATGGAATGTAGAACTCCAAACTGGGTGACAATGTTCTTATAAAGAAATTTTTGACTTCTCTAGGCTATGATGGTTGCCAAAGGTTCTGCCTTGATCCACTTAGTAAAATAATTAATACCCACCATGGGGTACTTTACTTGTCCAGGAGCTTGTGGAAATGGATTAAGAAGATCGAGGCCCTATTTTGCGAATGGCCAAGGTGAGGTGATGCTGATAAGCTCCTCTGGAGGTGTTACATGGAAGTTGGCATACTTCTGACAAGGCAGACACTTTTTAACAAAGTCGGTTGCCTCCCTTTGCAAGGTCGGACAAAAGAAGCCGGCTCGGATCACTTTCTAGGCTAGTGATCGTGCCCCTAAGTGATTTCTAAATATGCCACTATGAACTTATTTTAAGACCTCCTTGGTCTGGGAGGTCAAGATATACATCAATAAAGGTGTGGATACTCCTCTTCTATAGAGTGCATTGTGGATTAGTGTATAGTTTTATGCTTCTTTTATGAGCCTCCTTGCTTCCTTTTCATCTTCAGAAAGGATATCGAATTTAAGGTATTTGACTATGGGAGTCATCCATCCTAGGATTTGGGTGGATATGGTCATTGTATCCAACTTGCCATCTTTCTTTAATACTGATTGCGCGTGAAGAGTTTCCTGGATCATGCTTCTATTGTTGCCCCCTGGCTTGGTGCTAGCTAATTTAAAGAGGGCATCAGCTCAGACATTGGATTCTCAGGCTATATGTCGGAACTCTCTTTCCAAAATTGTACTAATTATTCTTGTGCCTTGATGAGCGGATAATTTATACGCTTTTTGGCATTGTTTTTAGGTAGTTTTTGGTATGTTTTAGTTACTTTTTATTATATTTTTATTAGTTTTTATGCAAAAATACATTTCTGAACTTTACTATGAGTTTGTGTGTTTTTCTGTAATTTCAGATATTTTCTGGCTAAAATTGAGGGACCTGAGCAAAAATCTGATTCAGAGGCTGAGAAAGGACTACAAATGCTGTTGGATTCTGACCTCCCTGCACTCAAACGCGTTTTTCTGGAGCTACAGAAGTCCAATTGGCGTATTCTCAATTGGACTGGAAAGCTAACATCTTGGGATTTCTAGTAATATATAATAGTTTATACTTTGCCCGAGATTTGATGGCCCAAACTGGCGTTCAACGCCAGCCAGAGACCCTTTTCTGGCGTAAAACGCCGGAACTGGCACCATAACTGGAGTTAAATGCCCAAACTGGCATCTAAGCTGGTGTTTAGCTCTAGAAAAGGCCTATGCACATGTAAAGCTCAATGCTCAGCCCAAGCGCACACCAAGTGGGCCCCAGAAGTGGATTTCTGCACTTAGTTACTCAATTTCTGTAATCCTTAGTAACTAGTTTAGTATAAATACTAGTCTTTCCTATTGTACTCGGAGATAATCTTATGCCATTTTTAACATTTGGGAGGCTGGCCATTCGGCCATGCCTAGACCTTTTTCTCTTATGTATTTTCCAACGGTGGAGTTTCTACACCTCATAAATTAAGGTGCGGAGCTTTGCTGTTCTTCATGAATTAATGCAAGTACTATTGTTTCTCTTTCAATTCACGCTTACTTCTTCTCCAAGATATACTCTCGTACTTAATTCAGTTAAGTCAGAATGAAGGGGTGACCCATGACAATCACTGATGAGCGGATAATTTATACCCTTTTTGGCATTGTTTTTAGGTAGTTTTTAATATGTTTTAATTATTTTTTATTATATTTTTATTAGTTTTATGCAAAAATCACATTTCTGGACTTCACTATGAGTTTGTGTGTTTTTCTGTAATTTCAGGAATTTTCTGGCTGAAATTGTGGGACCTGAGCAAAAATCTGATTCAGAGGCTGAGAATAGACTGCAGATGCTGTTGGATTCTGACCCTCCTACACTCGAAGTGGATTTTCTGGAGCTTCAGAAGCCCAATTGGCACGCTCTCAATTTTGTTGGAAAGTAGACATCTTGTGCTTTCCAGCATTATATAATAGTCCATACTTTGCCCGAGATTTGATGGCCCAAACTGGCGTTAAACGCTAGCCAGAGACCCTTTTCTGGCGTAAAACGCCAGAACTGGCACCAGAACTGGAGTTAAACGCCCAAATTGGCATCCAAGCTGGCATTTAACTCTAGAAAAGTCCTATGCACGTGTAAAGCTCAATGCTCAGTCCAAGCACACACCAAGTGGGCCCCGAAAGTGGATCTCTGCACTATCTGCACTTAGTTACTTATTTTCTGTAATCCTTAGTAACTAGTTTAGTATAAATAGCACTTTTTACTATTGTAATACGACCTCTTTTCACTTTTATGTTACATTTGGAGAGTTTGGCCATTCGGCCATGCCTAGACCTTTTTCTCTTATGTATTTTCTACGGTGGAGTTTCTACACCTCATAGATAAAGGTGCGGAGCTCTGCTGTTCTTCATGAATTAATGCAAGTACTGTTGTTTCTCTTTCAATTCACACTTACTTCTTCTCCAAGATATACTCTCGTACTTAATTCAGTTAAGTCAGAATGAAGGGGTGACCCGTGACAATCACCCACTATCTTCGTTACTCGCTTAGCGAAGATCCGCGTGCCTGACAACCACAAGCGGTCTACATGATGTTCAACGTAGTCATTGGACGACAGCTGGAATATAGTCTCTTGGGTCTCTAATCCACAGACCGAGTCCATGAGGTTAGAACCTTCATGGTATAGGCTAGAACCAATTGCCAGCATTCCTGAGATCCGGAAAGTCTGAACCTTGTCTGTGGTATTTCGAGTAAGATCTGGGAAGGGATGACTGTGACAAGTTTCAAACTCGTGAATGTTGGGCGTAGTGACAGTGTGCAAAAAGATAGAGAGATCCTATTCTGACGCTAGTGAGAACCGACAGATGATTAGTCATGCGGTAGCTTTACCTGGTATTTTTAATCCAAAACGAGAAATCTGACAGTTGATTAGCCGTGCAGAAACCGTACCTGGTATTTTTCATCCTAGAGGATCATACAACTTGCCATGGAAGGGAGCACGCATGATTGGATGAAGACAGTAGGAAAATAGAGGTTCAGAAGTAACAAAGCATCTCCAAACGCTTATCTGAAATTCCCACCAATGAATTACATAAGTATCTTTATTTTAATTTATGCTCTACTTATCTTTTAAATATCAACACCTCATAACCATTTGAATCCGCCTTACTAAGATTTACAAGATGACAATAGCTTGCTTCAAGCCGACAATCTCCGTGGGATCAACCCTTACTCACGTAAGGTATTACTTGGACGACCCAGTGCATTTGTTGGTTAGTTGTGCGGAGTTGTGAAAAGTGTGATCATAATTTCATGCACCAAGTTTTTGGCGTCGTTGCCGGGGATGGTTCGAGTTTGAACAACTGACGGTTCATCTTGTTGCTTAGATTGGGTAATTTTATTTTATGTTTAAACTTTTTATTTTTATTTTCGAAAAAAATACAAAAAAATTAATAATTCATAAAACCAAAAAAAATTTTTTTGTGTTTCTTGTTTGAGTCTAGTGTCAAATTTTAAATTTGGTGTCAACTGCATGTTTTTAATTTTTCTTAGATTTTTGAAAATTCATGCATTGTGTTCTTCTTTGATCTTCAAGTTGTTCTTGATGATTTTCCTTGTTTGATCTTTAATTTTTCTTGTTTTGTATTTTTTGTTGTTTTTCATATGCATTTTCGAATTCACAGTGTCTAAACATTAAAAATTTCTAAGTTTGGTGTCTTGCATGTATTTCTTTTCTTAAAAATTTTCAAAAATATGTTCTTGATGTTCATCATGATCTTCAAAGTGTTCTTGGTATTCATCTTGACATTCAAAGTGTTCTTGCATGCATTATTTGTTTTGATCTTAAATTCTTATGTTTTGTGTTATTTTGTTGTTTTTCTCTTTCTTCATTAATTCAAAAAAATCAAAAATAATATCTTTTTCTTATTTTACTCATAAATTTCAAAATTTTGGGTTGACTTAGTAAAAAATTTTTAAAATTTAATTGTTTCTTGTTAGTCAAGTCAAAATTTCAATTTAAAACTTTTATCTTTTCAAATCTTTTTTTAAAAATCAAATCTTTTTCATTTTTCTTGTTAATATTTTTGAATTTCTTAAATAAATTTTCAAAATTTTTTTCTTATTTTTTATTTCATATTTTCAAAAACTTTACTAATAATTAATGTTTTGATTAAAAAATTTCAAGTTTGTTACTTTCTTGTTAAGAAAGGTTCAACCTTTAAATTCTAAAATCATATCTTTTAGTTTATTGTTAGTCAAGTCATCAAATTTAATTTTAAAAATCAAATCTTTTTAAATTTCTTTTTTAAATCTTTTTCAAAATAAATTTCAATCATATCTTTTTCAAAATCTAATTTCAAAACCTTCTTCTAACTTCTTATCTTTTCAAAAATTTGACTTTCAAACCTTTTCAACTAATTACTTGATTTGTTTGTTTAAATTTTAAAAAGTTTACTATTTCTTATCTTTTTCAAAACCACCTAACTACTTTTCTCTCTCATTAATTTCAAAAATTAACTAACAAATTTTTCAAAAATCTTTTTAATTAATTAATTTATTTAGTTTTCAATTTGCTTTTATTTCCTTTCTTAAATTACGAATTCTAACTTATAATTAAAATAAAAACAAAAATATTTTTCTTTTCTTTTAATTAATATTCGAATGCTCTCTCTCTCTTCTCTTTCTATTTATTTATTCACTAACACTTCTCTTCTATTCATCTAATAATTCAAACCCTTTCTTCCTCTTTCTGTATTCGAATTCTTCTTATTCTCTCTCTACCTCATTCTTCTATTCTTCTCTTCTTCTGACACATTAAGGAATCTCTATACTGTGACATAGAGGATTCCACTATTCTCTTTGTACTCTTCTTTTTCATATAAGCAGGAACAAGGATAAAGACATTCTTGTTGAAGCTGATCCTAAACCTGAAAGGACTCTGAAGAGGAAGCTAAGAGAAGCTAAATCACAACACTCCGGAGAGGACCTTACAGAAAATTTTTGAAAAAGAAGTAGACATGACAGCCGAACCCAACAACAATAGTGGAGATGCAAGGAAGATGCTTGGTGACTTTACTGCACCAACTTCCGACTTCTATGGAAGAAGCATCTCAATTCCTGCAATTGAAGCAAACAACTTTGAGATTAAGCCTCAATTAGTTTCTCTAATGCAGCAGAATTGAAAATTTCATGGACTTCCATTGGAAGATCCTCATCAGTTCTTAGCTGAATTCTTGCAAATCTGTGACACTGTTAAGACCAATGGGGTTAATCCCGAGGTCTACAGACTTATGCTTTCCCCTTTGATGTAAGAGACAGAGCTAGGATATGGTTGGACTCACAACCTAAGGAAAGCCTGAACTCTTGGGAAAAGTTGGTCAATGCTTTCTTAGCCAAATTCTTTCCACCTCAAAAGATGAGCAAGCTTAGAGTGGAAGCCCAAACCTTCAGACAAAAGGAAGGTGAATCCCTCTATGAAGCTTGGAAAAGATACAAGCAATTGATCAGAAGGTGTCCTTCTGACATGCTTTCAGAATGGAGCATCTTATGTATATTCTATGATGGTCTGTCTAAATTGTCCAAGATGTCATTGGACCACTCAGTTGGTAGATCTCTTCATCTGAAAAAAACACCTACAGAAGCCTAGGAACTCATTAAAATGGTTGCAAATAACCAGTTTATGTATACTTCTGAATGAAATCCTGTGAATAATGGGACGACTCAGAAGAAAAGAGTTCTTGAGATTAACACTCTGAATGCCATATTGGCTCAGAATAAAATATTGACTCAGCAGATCAATCTGATTTCTCAGAATCTGACTGGAATGTAAGCCGCATCCGGTAGTACTAAAGAAGTTTCCTCTGAAGGAGAAGCCTATGACCCTGAGAATCCTGCAATGGAAGAGGTGAATTACATGAGAGAATCATATGGAAACACTTACAATCTTTCATGGAGGAATCATCCTAATTTCTCATGGAAGGATCAATAGAAGCCTCAACAAAGCTTCAATAATAATAATGGTGGGAGAAATAGGTTTGGCAATAGCAAGCCTTTTCCATCATCTTCTCAGCAACAGACAGAGAATTCTAAACAGAGCCTCTCTGACTTGGCAACCATAGTCTCTGATCTATCTAAGACCACTCTCAGTTTCATAACTAAAACATCGTCCTCCATCAGAAATTTGGAGGCACAAGTGGGTCAGCTGAGTAAAAGAGTTACTGAAATCCTCCTAGTACTCTCCCAAGCAATACAGAAGAGAATCCAAAGAGAGAGTGCAAGGCCATCAATATATCCAAAGTGGCCGAACCTATAGAGGAGGAAGAGGCAGTGATTTCCAGTGAGGAAGATCTCAATGGACGTCCACTGACCACTAAGGAGTTCCCTAATGAGGAACCAAAGGAATCTGAGGCTACATACAGAGACCATTGAGATTCCACTGAACTTACTGTTGCCATTCATGAGCTCTGATGAGTATTCTTCCTCTGGATAGGATGAAGATATTGTTGAAGAGCAAGTAGCTCGGTATCTAGGAGCAATCATGAAACTGAATGCCTTGGTTCAACAGAAATTACCTCAGAAGAAACCGGACCCCAGAAGGTTCTTAATACCTTGTACCATAGGAACCATGACCTTTGAGAAGGCTCTGTGTGACTTGGGGTCAGGAATAAACCTCATGCCACTCTCTGTAATAGAGAAACTAGGGATCTTTGAGGTACAAGCTGTAAAAATCTCACTAGAGATGGCAGACAAATCAACAAAACAGGCTTTTGGACTTGTAGAGGATGCCTTAGTGAAGGTTGAAGGCCTGTACATCCCTGCTGACTTCATAATCCTAGACACTCAGAAGGATGAGGATGAATCCATTATCCATGGAAGACCCTTCCTAGCCACAGCAAGGGCTATGATTGATATGGACAGAGGAGAGTTAATCCTTCAATTGAATGAGGATTACCTTGTGTTTAAGGCTCAAGGATCTTCTTCTGTAACCATGGAGAGGAAGCATGAAAAGCTTCTCTCAATATAGAGTCAAACAGAGCCCCCACACTCAACTTCTAAGTTTGGTGTTGGGAGGCCACCATTAAGCTTTGAGTCTCTGTGAAGCTCTCTAAGAGCTCACTGTCAAGCTATTGACATTAAAGAAGCACTCATTGGGAGGCAATCTAATGTTATTTAATTATATTTATTTATAGACATTTGTTTTCCATTGCCATGTTATGTTTTCTTTAGGTTGATGATCATGTGGAATCATAAAAACAGCTGCAGAATTAAAGCAAAATAAAAAATAGCATAAAAAACAGCACACCCTGGAGGACAGGCTTACTGGCGTTAAAACACCAGTAAGGATAGCAGAATAGGCGTTTAATGCCCATGCAGGCAGTGTTCTGGGCGTTAAACGCCAGAATGGGCAGCATTCTGGGCGTTCAGAAAAACGCCCAGTAAAGAAGGATTCCTGGCGTTTAACTCTAGCCAGAGTATCTGGCTGGGCGTTAAACGCCCAAAGAGGCAGTCAAGTGGGCGTTAAATGCCAGAATGTATAGCATTCTGGGCGTTTAACGCCAGGATGACACAAGGGAGGTAATTTTGTTTCCAATTCAATTTTTTTCAATTTTTCATGTTTTAATTCATAATTTTTTGCATCAAACATATTTTAAACGTTCATCTTTCAATTTCTATTTTCAAATATTAATAATCTTTCCAATTCTTTTTAATTCTTTTTTTAAATTCTTTTCAATTTCTTCCAAAATGTTTTCAAAAGTTACATATCTTTTCAAATTCTTTTCAACTCTTTTTAATTTTTCTTGTATACAGTAATAAGTTTTCAAAATTAATTGCATCATTCTTCTTCTACTCCCTTCTATCTTATTTTGCTCGAGGACGAGCAAACCTTTTAAGTTTGGTGTGAAAAAAGCTCTGCTTTTTATTTTTCCATAATCAAATGGCGCCTAAGGCCGGAAAAACCTCTAGGAAGAGGAAAGGGAAGGTAGTTGCTTCCAACTCTGAGTCATGGGAGATGGAGAGATTCATCTCAAAAGCCCATCACTAGAAAGAGGATGGAGCAAACAAGAGAGCCCACTCATAGACCTCAACAAGAGCATGAGGAATTCCCTCATCAAGAAATTCCTGAGATGCCTCAAGGGATGCATTTCCCTCCACACAACTATTGGGAGCAACTCAACACCTCTTTAGGAGAATTAAGTTCCAACATGGAACAACTAAGAGTGGAGCACCAAGCGCACTCCATCATCCTCCATGAAATCAGAGAGGACCAAAAGGCCATGAGAGATGAGCAACAAAGGCAAGGAAGAGACATATAGGAGCTCAAGAACTCCATAGGATCTTCAAGAGGAAGAACTAGCCGTTGTCACTAAGGTGGACCCGTTCTTTAATTTCCTTGTTCTTATTTTTCTGTTTTTCGGTTTTTATGCTTTATGTTTTGTATATGTTTGTGTCTTCATTACATGATCATTAGTGTTTAGTGTCTATGTCTTAAAGCTATGAATGTTCCATGAATCTTTCACCTTTCTTAAATGAAAAATGTTTTCTGAAAAAGAAAAAGAAGTACATGAATTTCGAATTCTATCTTGAAAATAGTTTAATTATTTTTGATGTGGTGGCAATACTTTTTGTTTTCTGAATGAATGCTTGAACAATGCATATTTTTGATAGTGAAGTTTATGAATATTAAAATTGTTAGCTCTTGAAAGAATAATGAAAAAAGAGAAATGTTATTGATAATCTGAAAAATCATAAAATTGATTCCTGAAGCAAGAAAAAGCAGTGAAAAACACAAAGCTTGCGAAAAAAAAAATATGCGAAAAATAAAGAAAAAAGAAAGAAAAAGAAAAAGCAAGCAGAAAAAACCAATAACCCTTTAAACTAAAAGGCAAGGGTAAAAAGGATCCAAGGCTTTGAGCATTAATGGATAGGAGGGCCCCAAAGGAATAAAATCCTGGCCTAAGCGGCTAAATCAAGCTGTCCCTAACCTTGTGCTTGTGGTGTGAAGGTGTCAAGTGAAAAGCTTGAGACTGAGCAGTTAAAGTCGTGGTCCAAAGCAAAAAGAGTGTGCTTAAGAACTCTGGGCACCTATAACTGGGGACTCTAGCAATGCTAAGTCACAATCTGAAAAGGTTCACCCAGTTATGTGTCTGTGGCATTTATGTATTCGGTGGTAATACTGGAAAACAAAATGCTTAGGGTCACGGCCAAGACTCATAAAATAGCCGTGTTCAAGAATCAACATGATAAACTCGGAGAATCAATAACACTATCTAAATTCTGAGTTCCTATGGATGCCAATCATTCTGAACTTCAAAGGATAAAGTGAGATGCCAAAACTGTTCAGAAGCAAAAAGCTACTAGTCCCGCTCATCTAATTGGAACTAAGCTTCATTGATATTTTGAAATTTATTGTATTTTCTCTTCTTTTTATCCTATTTTGTTTTTAGTTGCTTGGGGATAAGTAACAATTGAAGTTTGGTGTTGTGATGAGCGGATAATTTATACCCTTTTGGCAATATTTTTAGGTAGTTTTTAATATGTTTTAATTACTTTTTATTATATTTTTATTAGTTTTTTATGCAAAAATCAAATTTCTAGACTTCACTATAAGTTTGTGTATTTTTCTGTAATTTCAGGTATTTTCTGGCTGATATTGAGGGACCTGAGCAAAAATCTGATTCAGAGGCTGAGAAAGGACTGCAGATGTTGTTGGATTCTGACCCTCCTGCACTCGAAATGGATTTTCTGGAGCTACGGAAGCCCAATTGACACGCTCTCAATTGCGTTGGAAAGTAGACATCTTGGGCTTTCAAGCAATATATAATAGTCCATACTTTGCCAGAAATTTGATGGCCCAAACTGGCATTAAACGCTAGACAGAGACCCTTTTCTGGCGTAAAACGCCAGAACTAGCACCAGAACTGGAGTTAAATGCCCAAAATGACATCCAAGCTGGTGTTTAACTCTGGAAAAGGCCTATACACGTGTAAAGCTCAATGCTCAGCCAAGCACACACCAAGTGGGCCCCAGAAGTGGATCTCTGCACTATCTGCACTTAATTACTTATTTTCTGTAATCCTTAGTAACTAGTTTAGAATAAATAGCACTTTTTACTATTGTAATATGACCTCTTTTCACTTTTATGTTACATTTGGAGAGGCTAGCCATTCGGCCATGCCTAGACCTTTTTCTCTTATGTATTTTCTACGGTGGAGTTTCTACACCTCATAGATTAAGGTGTGGAGCTCTGCTGTTCTTCATGAATTAATGCAAGTACTATTGTTTCTCTTTCAATTCACGCTTACTTCTTATCCAAGATATACTCTCGTACTTAATTCAGTTAAGTCAGAATGAAGGGGTGACCCATGACAATCACCCACTATCTTCGTTACTCGCGTAGCCAAGATCCGCGTTCCTGACAACCACAAGCGGTCTACATGATGTTCAACGTAGTCATTAGATGACAGATGGAGTATAATCTCTTGGGTCTCTAATCCACGGAACGAGTCCGTGAGGTTAGAACCTTCGTGGTATAGGACAGAACCAATTGGCAGCATTCCTGAGATCCGGAAAGTCTAAACCTTGTCTGTGGTATTTCGAGTAGGATCTGGGAAGGGATGACTGTGACGAGCATCAAACTCCCGAATGTTGGGCGCAGTGACAGTGTGCAAAAGGATAGAGAGATCCTATTCCGACGCTAGTGAGAACCGATAGATGATTAGCTGTGCGGTAGCTATACCTGGTATTTTTCATCTGAGACGAGAAATCCGACAGTTGATTAGCCGTGCAGAAATCGTACCGGGTATTTTTCATCCGAGAGGATCATACAGCTTGCCATGGAAGGGAGCATGCATAACTGGATGAAGACAGTAGGAAAGCAGAGGTTCAGAAGCAACAAAGCATCTCCAAATGCTTATCTGAAATTTCCACCAATGAATTACATAACTATCTTTATTTTAATTTACGTTTTATTTATATTTTAATTATCAACACCTCATAACCATTTGAATTCGCCTGACTAAGATTTACAGGGTGACCATAGCTTGCTTCAAGCCGACAATCTTTGTGGGATCGACCCTAACTCACGTAAGGTATTACTTAGACGACCCAGTGCACTTGCTGGTTAGTTGTGCAGAATTGTGAAAAGTGTGATCATAATTTCGTGCACCAATCACCCACTATCTTCATTACTCGCTTAGCCAAGATCCGCATGCCTGACAACCACAAGCGGTCTACATGATGTTCAACGTAGTCATTGGACGACAGCCGGAGTATAGTCTCTTGGGTCTCTGATCCACGGATTTGACTTGTCTCTCCTGACAACAGAGCATTTGAATCCTTGAGATTAGAACCTTCGTGGTAGAGGCTAGAACCAATTGGCAGCATTCCTGAGATCCGAAAAGTCTAAACCTTGTCTGTGGTATTCTGTGTAGGATCTGGGACGGGATGACTGTGACGAGCTTTAAACTCACGAATGTTGGGCGCAGTGACCGTGTGCAAAAGGATAGAGAGATCCTATTCCGACACAAGTGAGAATCGACAGATGATTAGCCGTGCGGTAGCTGTGCCTAGTATTTTTCATCCGAGACGAGAGATCTGACAGTTGATTAGCCGTACAGAAACCATACCTGGACCATTTTCACTGAGAGGATGGATGTTAGCCATTGACAACGGTGATCCACCAACATACAGCTTGCCATGGAAGGGAGCACGCATGATTGGATGAAGACAATAGGAAAGCAGAGGTTCAGAAGCAACAAAGCATCCCCAAACGCTTATCTGAAATTCCCACCAATGAATTACATAAGTGTCTTTATTTTAATTTATGTTTTATGTATCTTTCAATTATCAAAACTCATAACCAATTGAATCTGCCTGACTAAGATTTACAGGATGACCATAGCTTACTTCAAGACGGCAATCTCTGTGGGATCGACCCTTATTCGCGTAAGGTTTTATTACTTGGACGACCCAGTGCACTTGCTGGTTAGTTGTACCAGAGTTGTGAAAAGTGTGATCACAATTCCGTGCATCATGCCTCTTCTAGGTACTTATTCATATTGGGATCTTTAGCTTGATAAGTTCTATTAACATGGGAAATTATCACTTGAGAGTCACTAAACACTATCAATCTTTCTGCCCCAACTTTCTTAGCCAGCTTCAAGCCAGTAAGTAGGACTTCATATTCTGCTTGGTTATTAGAGGCAGGAGACTCGAACTTCAATGATAGTTCAATCTGAGTTCTTTCCTCGTTTTCCAGAATAACTCCTACTCTACTTCTGGCTTTGTTTGACGACCCATCTACGTATAAACTCCAAGTTGACGGATTTTCCTGTGCTTTCATGTATTCTGCCACAAAGTCGGCCAAATACTGGGATTTTATTGCTGTTCGAGTTTCATACCTTAAGTCGAATTTAGACAGTTCTTCAGCCCATTGTAGCATCATTCCTGCAATATCCATTTTCTATAGAATATGCTTCATAGGTTGATTAATTCGGACCTTTATGGTGTGGACTTGGAAATAAGGTTGGAGCCTTCTGGAAGTGATGATGTGGGTGTATGTGAAATTTTACATCTTTTGATAGTTTAGTTTAGCCCCCTATAGAGCTTTGCTCACAAAGTAGATATGTTACTATTTGTGTTCATCTTCTCGGACCAAGGCTGAGGCTATAGCCCGACTTGCTACTGCTAGGTAGAGAATGAATTCCTCCCCTAGAATAGTCAGGTAAGGATTGAGGGTTGGCTTAGGAATGTTTTGAATTTTGGAAGGCTTGTTCGCATTCCTGAGTCCATTCAAATTAGCTCCCTTTTTTAAGTATTGAGAACAAGGATAGAGACTTCAAAGCTGATCCTACAAGGAACCTGGACAATGCTGCCAACCTCCCATTTAGTTGCTGAACTTCTTTGAGGCAAGTCAGAATTTTCATCTCTAATATGGCTGTACACTTATCTGGGTTGGCCTGAATACCTCTTTACGTGAGCATAAAGCCTAAGAATTTCCCTATTTCCACTGTAAAGGTGCATTTTGAAGGATTCAATCTCATCCGATACTTTCTTATTTTAAAGAACATCTCGGACAAGTCGGACAAAAGGTCAAGGTCGTCTCTGATCTTGACGAGCATATCGTCCATATATACCTCCATTAGTTATCCAAGGTGAGCGGAAGATACCTTATTCATCAACTGTTGGTATGTGGTTCCAGCATTCTTCAACCCAAAAGGTATTACTGTATAACAATAGTTAGTCATTGGAGTAATTAAAGAAGTATTTTATTGATCCGGTTTATACATTGGAATTTGGTTGTGTCTGGAATATGCATCGATAAAGGACAAATATTTGTACCTTGAAGCTGAATCAACTAGGGCATCAATGCTGGGGAAAGGGTATAGATCATTGGGACAAGCTTTGTTGTGGTCAGTGTAATCAACACACATTTTCCATTTTCCATTTTGTTTTCTTACAAGGACCACGTTAGCCAGCCACAAACGATATTTTACCATCTTCGTTTTAAACCTAGCTTCTAGTAAGGCTTGCACCTGTTCTTCCACCACCTGCGTTATTTCAGGGCCGAGCTTCCATCATTTTTATTGAATAGGTCGGGAACCTTTTCCAGGCATATCAAAGGTTTTCTAGGTGAAAAAGTCAGAATTCTTTTGTAAGAGATCAACGAGCTATGCCTTTAATCTTTCTTCCAAGTTGGCCCCTATGCTCGTTGTCTTTTCTGCCTGATATCCAATTTTCACCTTTTCTATCTTTCCTTCAGGTTGAGAGTGTAGCTATTCCCGAACTTGTACACCGCCGAGTTCAACAGTATTGACCTCTTTGCCACCTGTATTACCTCTTAAGTTGAGACTTTCATTGTAACACTTTCTTGCTAACTTATGTTCTCCTTTTATAATGGCGATTCCTTCTGCAGTTGGGATCTTCATGCATTGGTGAGGCTTAGAAACGACTATAGCTAGTCGGTTCAAGGTTGTCCGACCTGTCAAAGCGTTATATGCTGATGCCACGTCTACCACAATGTAGTCGACGCTTAAGGTCCTTGATTTCATACTTTTACCAAAAGTGGTATATAATGAGATGAAACCAAGAGGTCGGATTGGCATATCCCCTAACTCAAAAAAGTAGTCTAGATAAGCCTTTAGATCTTTTTCTTCTAACCCGAGCTTGTCAAAAGCGGGTTTAAATAATATGTAGGATGAACTTTCTTAGTCCACTAAAGTTCTATGGAGATTTACATTTGTAAGGATTATTGTGATTACTACGGGGTCATTCTGACCAGGTGTCACCCTTTGTGCATCCTCTTTGGTGAATGAAATTTTGGGTAGATCGGGAGCTCCTATGTCTACCCCGACTTGAGATACCTCTTTAAGACGTCTTTTACGTGAGGACTTAGAAAATCCTCCTCCTGCAAATCCTTTATTTATCATGTGTATGTGTCTATCAAGGGTTTGTAGTGGCCGATCTCACCAATTTCTATCTTCGTTTTCTCTCTTCCTCTTTCCAAGGTCGTTCGACCTTTCAGTGAAGTATCTGTCTAGTCGACCTTTCCTGGCAAGCTTTTCTATAATATTTTTGAGATCATAATAGTCGTTGGTAGAATGCTTGTACAGTTTGTGGTACTTGCAATATTCTCTTCGACTTCTAGCTCTTTTGTGTTTAATATGACTAGGAGACAGAAGTTTTTTAGTGTGACAGATCTCTCTGTATATATCAAGAAGAGAATCTTGGAGTGGGGTGTAGTTGTGGTATCTTCGAGGTTTTTCCAGGTTATGTTCCTCTTTTTTTTGTCTCATTCTCTTTATCCCTAGCTTGGTAGGGAGGGATTGGTCTTGGGGTTGGATCTCTAAGTCGGGAGTTTTCTTTCATGTTCATATACTTCTCTATCCGCTCTTGTACTTCATACAAAGAGGTTGAGTGTCGCTTGGATATAGATTGGAAAAATGACACTTCTCTAAGGCCATTAACCAATCCTATTATTACTGCTTCAGAAGGTATGTTTTGTATTTTCAAGCAAGCTTTGTTGAATTTTTCCATATAATGTTGGAGTTTTTTCCGACCTCTTGTTTTACCCCTAAAAGACTTGGAGCATGTTTTACTTTATCCAGGTCATCAGGGCAAGTCACCGATCTGGGTGGTAAGTTGTCAAACCATTTCATCACTACTTTGATTAGTGTCATCGGGAAAGCCTTACAATGAGTTGCATCGGTTGCATCAGCCAGGTACATCCGCCTTTTGAAGTTGCTAAGGTGGTGTCTCGGGTCGGTAGTTTCATCGTAAAGATCCATGTCGAGACTTTTAAAGTTTTTGGGAACTCTAGCTCGCTTGATTTCTTCAACAAATAGATCTTCTCCTCCAAGAAGGCTTTTCTCCTGATCAACTTGATTACTCCGACTTCTAAGGCCGGCCCCTAATCTCGAGAGCTTTTTCTCTAACTCTCTTACATCATCGAACCTATTTTAGTAATTCTCTTTCCACTTCTCGCTGTCATTCAGCCTTTTGCTTGAATTGTTCTAATCGACCGCGATATCCATGTACGAGTCCCAATATCTCTGTGGGATGAGGAGGTTTTTCATTTTCCGGTGGGTGGATTTTTGAATGGATCCACCGTGGTGGCGGGTTTCCCGATGTACCCTCTGCATGGGGGCATTTGATCTTTCCCGTGGTGGAGGTAATGCAAGTGCTCGATCATCGTTATAAGGTTTTGGTTTCGATTTGAATGCCGTATGAGCATCCTCAAATTGATTGTACGCCATGTGTAACTGTAGACTTCCAGGTTCCCAACAACGACGCTAATGTTCTTGAGGTTACCTAAAATTAGGTTGTATTTAGGCCTAGACGTGAGGTCCAGAGTCTTTCTGAGGAAGCGTCCGACTTGTATTGCAGCTGTAGTGCCGCCGTCCGAGTTCCTCGTGAGGAGTTGGCGGTGGTACCTACAAGAGACTCCGATGCCTAAGTTAGCATGGGTTTGAAGTAGGTTTTTAGTAGATTGGATTTTGAATATACTTGAGATTGTCAATGTATTTATAGTAGAAAAGATAACTAACTTTTTAGAGTAGATCCACCTTTGATGGTGGATGGCCATTCCCTTTATGTTGAAAAGTTGTTGAGATCTTGGTGCGCAAAATTAAACTCGCACAACTTCACTAGCAAGTGCACCGGGTCGTTCAAGTAATACCTCAAGTGAGTGAGGGTCGATCCCACAAGGAATTTTGGATTAAGTAAGCAATGGTTATCCTGCAGATCTTAGTTAGGTGAAATAAAAAGATAGTTTTTGTTGTAGGTGCATGAAGCAGAAAATAAAGAAAAGCAATTAGAGGTTGATAAAAAGATAATATATAAAATTAGTTAAGGCTTTGGAGATGCTTTATCTTTCCGGATTAATACTTCTTACTGAATACTTCAACAATGAATGATTCATTCTATGGCAAAGCTGTAAATGATTAACTCCTATCCTCTCAACAAGTTAATTTCCTCTAATCCATATCAAATGCCATTGTCAGTGGTCATTCAATATGAACGAAGATGAAGCTCATGCAATTCATTCTCCTTCTGATCCTACTCAAAACGCCATAGACAAGGTCAGATCTTCCGAATCGAAGAATGAAGATTAATATTCTAGCCTTAGTGCCACAAAAACCTCATTACCCATAACTAACAAGATTATATATCACATATCTCAATTATCCTAGATAAATTATTGGTTCAGGTGATGTATTCTCAAGCTTTAGCTCAAATACTATCCGGGTCAGGACTTGCGAAAACTCATGCAGAATAAGGGGTCATACTTCCGTTCCACCCCAGATTCATTAGATGAAGAAAGATAATACATCATAGAATAGAATCAAAGATATATTAAAGGAGAAAAATAATAATATTAATCCATAGGATAAGTAGAGCTCCTAACCTTAACCTAGGAGGTTTAGTTGCTCATAGTTTATAAAGAAAACTTAGATGTTTGATAAAGTTCCTAGATAAGATGATTGATCTAAGTGATCTCCTCTTTAAATAGGAGATGTTAACCCTAAAAGATGTAAATTTAAAATTAAAAAGTACAAGAATAAACCAAACTAAGCTAAGGAGTGCTAAAATCCACTTTGGGCCCACTTTAGTTGAGTGCTTCATCCAAGCCTGGCGTTCAACTTGGAGATCTGGCGTTGAACGCCAGTTAGAGGGTGAATGCGCTTCTTTCTTGGTCCCTTGGTGGCGTTGAACGCCATCTTTGGGCGTTCAACGCTGGGCTTGGTCCTTCTTGGGCCTTGAACTCCAGATGTAGGTGTTTAATGCCAGTTATGGGCAGTGATTTGGAAGAGAAGAATTGACTATTATATATTGATGGAAAGCTCTGGAAGTTAGCTTTTCAACGCCATAACGTATCAATTGGACCTCCGCAACTCAAGATATGCTTGTTGTAATGTATGGAAGTCAGGATTTGACAGTATCTGCTATCCTTTCTTTGTGTTTGAACAAGGGTTTTGCCAAATTCGCCAATTTTGCCCAAAAACCCCCTAAAATCATAGGAAAAAGACAAAAACTTAAAGTAGCATCCAAAAGATAAATTTTTTACTAAACACACTAAAACATAATAAAATTAATAATATCTAACTAAAAACACTATGAAAATGCTATGAAAAAGTGTATAAGGTATCCACTTATCACAATACCAAACTTAAATTGTTGCTTATCCTCAAGCAATCAAAAAGAAGATAGGACTAAATGAAGAGAAAAATACATGAGGTATTATAGTTGTCAATGAAGTTTAGTTCCAATTAGTGAATGGGGCTATTAGCTCCTTACTTCTAAATAGCTTTGGCATCTCACTTTTCTTTGAAGCTCAGAACATTGGCATGCTTTGGAACTAGAATCCGAATGATATTATTGATTCTCCTCTTTTAGTTTTTCTTGATTCTTGAACACAGCTTCTTTTTGGTGCCTTGCACCTTTGAGCCTAGCCGTGACTTTAAGCTTTTTATTTTTAAATATTACCACCGGATACATAAACGCCACAAGCACTTAACTAGGGGAACCCCTTGGATTCGAATTTAGCTTTGCTTAAATTCCCAGACAGTGGTGCTCAAAGTTCTTAAGCGTACTCTTTAGCTTTGGATCACGACTTTAAATGCTTGGTCTTAAGCTTTTTACTTGACACCTTTATACCACAAGCATATAGTTAGGGATAGCAATTCATTTAAGCTTTTTAGGCCAATTTTGACCCTTCTAACCATTGATGCTCAAAGCCTTGGATCCTTGCTCTTGTCTTTTTCTTTTTATTTTTATTTTCATTTTTCATTTTATTTTTTTTTGCTATTTCTTTTTCTTTAAGAATCAATATTTTTTATTTTTAGAGAATTAATAATACTTCTCTAATTCACTGTTCTTCAAGAGTCAGTATGCTCAACCTCAATATCAAATGTGCACAGCTAATTCATACATTCAGAAAGTAAATATAAGGCAGCTACATCTTAAGTGATTGGAATAACTCATGACATAACTCAAAACCTTGTGCATTTTTACCACCTCTTTTTCAATAAATTTTTCTTTTAAGCTTCTTGAGGGATACATGAGACATCTTATAACAAAACACATGAAAGAAATAATACTAAAAAGGGACGAAATACTAAATATGATCATGCACTAGAATAGTAAATAGAAAAAATTAAAGTACAATGAAAACAGAAATAACATAAGCAAAAAGGGAGTATGAAACGTGACCACTTCAGTAATGGCAGCTACTGCTCCCTCTGGTGAATCCTCTGGAGGGCTTGAGCTCCTCAATATCTCGCCCTTGTCTTAGCTGCTCCTCCCTCATGATCCTCTGATCCTCCCTTATCTGATGAAGGATGACAGAGTGATCTTGATGCTCTATCCTCAGCTGATCCACAGATGAAGTCAGCTCCCCTAGAGATGTATTTAGTTGATCCCAGTAGTCACAAAGAGGGATGTACATTCCCTGAGGCATCTTCGAATCTCAGGTGGAGATGGTTGAATAGGCTCGTATTGTGGTCCGTGTGTAGGCTCCCTATCATGCTCTATCCTCCTCCTTGTGATGGGTTTGTCCATCTCAATGAGGGTGTCTCCTACTATGCGAACTCCAACTGAATTGCATAGGCGATAAATAAGGTGAGGGAATGCTAGCCTTGCTTGGGTGGAGTCATTCTCAGCTACCTTGTAGATCTCTTGAGGAATTACCTCGTGCACATCCACCTCATTTCTTAGCATAATGCAATGAATTATTATTGCTCTGTCTATGGTAACCTCAGATCGGTTACTTGTGGGATGATAGAGCGTTGAATAAGCTCTAACCATCCTCTAGCCACAGGCTTAAGGTCAAGCCTACCCAGTTGGTAGGGCTTACCTTGTGCATCCCTCCTCCATTGAGCTCCTTCCACACAGATATCCACAAGCACTTGCTCTAGCCTTTGGTCAGAGTTGACCCTTCGTGTGTAAGAGTGTAGGTCACCTTGCATCCAAGGCAACTGTAGTGCTAATCTCACAGTTTTCGGGCTAAAATCTAGAACTTGCTCTCTGAAAATGGTGCGCCAGTTTTTGGGCACTGGGTTTACACTAGTGTCATGCTTTTTAGTGACCCAAGCATTAGCATAGAATTCTTACACCATTAATGTTCCAACTGCTGAAATTGGATTGGCCAGAATTTTCTAATCTCTTCCGGATACTCATCTTCTTTGAGCCTAAAAATGACCTTGGAAATCACCTTTTTATGCCTCACCACGTCATAGAAGTGGTCTTGATGTGCCTTGGTGAGGAATCTCCATGTTTCCCAAGGTTTGAAGGCAGAAGTGGGGGCTTTTTCTTTTCTCTTCCTTGAGGATTCTCTAATTTTTTGTGCCATGGAGAATAAGAACATCCTCGAGAAAATAGTAACAAAAAAAAAAAGAAAAATAGTAGAAGAAAGAAGAAGAAGATAGAGGGGAGAGAGAGAGAAGGCTTTAGCCGTGTGGTATGAGGAAGGAAGAAGGGGAGTGTATGAAGAGTAGTATGGAAGAAGGGAAGAGGATTGTGAAGGTGTGAGTATGAATGAAGGATTGAAGGGGTATTTATAAGGGAGGAGAAGGGTATGGTTCGGTCATATGGGAGGGAAGAATAGGGGGAAGTTTGAATTTGAAGTGGGTGGGGTTGGTGGGAAAAGGAATTGATGGGATTTATGACTGGGTACTGATGAGTGTGTATTGGGAAGAGGAAAGGTAGGGTGTGGGTTTCAAGGGTAAAAAAGTAGGAGAGAGAAGGAGGGGAGTGAATGGTAGGTGGAGTAGGTGGAGATTCTATGGGACCCACAGGCTTATAAAGCTAAAAACTCGAGTAGCCCTGCACCCTCCTGGGCGTTGAATGCCAGGTTTGGGCGTTGAACGCCTAATGGGGACCAAGAAAATGGTTCAGAGCTCCTTGATGGGCGTTGAACGCCCAGCTCTCCTTCTATTACTGGCGTTGAACGCCAATGTAGGCTCCTAAATGGGCGTTGAACGCCCTTGCTTCCTTCGGTTACTAGTGTTCAACGCCAGTAAGGGGCTCTCTTCAGGGTGTTCTGTCTTCACTCCTAAGTATGCTGTTCCTGTTCTACGTGCTACATATGATCACAAACGTTAAAAAGAAAGGGAAAACTATGAAAATTAATAGAAAATAAAATAATATAAAATGAAACTATATTTAAGCAAAAGAAAGAAAATACTGTACGAATGGTTGGGCTGCCTCCCAACAAGCGCTTCTTTACCGTCACTAGCTTGACAGACGGCTCCTTTACGGAGGTTGATAGGGGCTCAGATCTTCACCCCTCATGGTGAACTTTCTTCCTGTGCTCTCATGGATTAGCTCAACATGCTCTAGAGACAGGATCTGGTTCATAGTATGTGGAATAACTAGACTTCTAGTAAAGACAACTCTCATGCCAGGTGAGAAGTCTTCAGTTGGAATCTTCTTGTTCGTCTAGCCTTTGGGTACTTTCTTCTTGGTACTTCTTTCCTCAGTATCTGATGGTGGGTGCCCAACACCAAACTTAGGTTTGATGTCTAGGGGCTTTATAAGGCTCTGTACTGAGAGAGAAGGTCAAAACACTAAGTGTTGCACAGTAGTACCTCCTTTGTTAGGGAGAGACTGAGGGTTGGGGATCTTGAGCAAGATATGATCCTTCCATAGTCTCAGAATCAGCTCTCCCTTTTCCCCATTAATTAAGGCCTTTGCAGTAGCTAGGAAAGGCCTTACAAGGATGATGGTGTTGTCTCTGTCCTCCTTAGTGTCAATTATCACGAAGTTTGCAGGGAGGTAAAGGACTTCAACCTTTACAAGGACATTTTCCACCATGCCGTATGCCCGTTTCAGTTACTTGTCTACCATCTCCAGTGAGACTCTAGTGGCTTGCACCTCTTGGATTCCTAGCTTCTTTATCACAGAGAGAGGCATAAGGTTAATGCTAGAGCCAAGGTCACACAGTGCCCTCTCAAAAGTGACGGTCCCTATAGTGCAGGGGATAAGGAAGCTTCCGGGGTCTGGCATCTTCGGAGGCAGCTTCTTTTGGACCAAGGCACTGTATTCCTTGGTTAGAACCACCATCTCATCTCCTTTTAGCGGCCATCTTTTCGGAGATAGCATTATTCAAACAGGCCATAAAAGGGGGTTTCTTCTCCAATACCTCTTCAAGGGAGATATTGGCTTGCAGCTTTCTGAGGATTGCCAAGAACCGAGCAAGTTGCTCCTCCTTAGGTTCCTCATGCACGTCTGGAGAGGGTTGTTTCTCAGGCTCCTCCATCTTCATAGGTATATGCATGGTGATACTCTCAGTCTCCTCCTGATCCTTGATCTCTTTCAGTTCCTCAGTAGCAGGCTCCTCCTTGGGTTCAGCCTCAGCTTTTATGGTGAGGGCCTTGCACTCTTCCTTTGAGTTTACTTCAGTATTGCTAAGAAGAGTATTGGAGGGAGTCTCGGGTATCCTCTTGCTCAGCTGACCTACCTGTATCTCCAGATTTCGAATGGAAGACTTAGTTTCTACCATGAAACTGTGAGTGGTATTCGAGAGGTTAGAGACTATAGTAGCCAGGTCAGAAAGGCTCTGTGCAGGAGTCTCCATTTGCGGCTGAGAGGGTTAGAACGGTCTGTTGTTGAAACAGTTCTGGTTCGTTCCACCCTAATTGCTGCTGAAGCCTTGTTGAGGCCTTTGCTGGTATCTCTACTCAAAGTTAGGGTGGTTCCTCCATCCCTGATTGAAAGTATTCGAAAATAGATTGTTATTGGAGTTTCTAGAGGTATTTTCCATGTAGTTCACCTCCTCCATGGTGGTCCATGCAGTGTTACCAGCGTCCACCTCATACGCTACCTCTAGAGAATAAGCAGCTGGGCTCTGTGTCCCACTCAAGTGCTGAGAGATCATATTGATCTGCTGGGACATGAGCATGTTCTGAGCCAAAATGGTGTTCAAAGTGTCCACTTCCATAACTCATCTCTTCTGAGCTGTCTCGTTGTTCATAGGGTTCCTCTCAGAAGTGTACATGTATTGGTTATTGGCAACCAAGTCAATGAGCTCCTGCACTTCTTCAGGAATCTTCTTCATGTAGAGTGAGCCACCAGTAGAGTGGTCCAATGACATCTTAGACATCTCAGAGAGGCCATCATAGAATATCTCTAACATGGTCCACTCTGAGATCATGTCAGGAGGGTACCTTCTGATCAGTTGCTTGTACCTTTTTCAAGCTTCATAGAGGGACTCTCTCTTTTTTTGTCTGAAAGTTTGAACTTCCACCCTAAGCTTACTCAGCTTTTGAGGTGGAAAGAACTTGGTAAAGAATCCATTGACCACCTTTTTCCAAGTGTCCATGCTCCCTTTTGGCTGAGAATCCAACCATAGCCTTGCTCTGTCCCTTACAGTAAAGGGAAAGAGCATGAGCTTGTAAACCTTTGGATTTACTCCATTAGTCTTGACAGTGTCACAGAACTGCAGGAAATCAGAGATGAATTTGTTGGCGTCCTCCTGTGGGAGTCCATGAAATTGGCAATTATGTTGTACTAGAATGACCAGTTGAGGCTGAAGCTCAAAGTTGTTTGCACCTATGGCAGGTATGGAGATGCTGTACCCATAGAAATCAGAGGTAGGTACAGTGTAAGATCCAAGGACCTTTCTTGCGTTAACTTCAGCGTTTGGATTGGCTGCTATAGTTGTATCTTCAGCTTTTTGTTCAAGAGCTTCTGCAAGATTTCCTCTGGTTCTGCTGGCCTGAACTTGGTGCAGACGCCTCCTTCAAAATCTCTCAGGTTCAGGGTCAGGATCAAGAAGAGCTTTTCTACCCCTATTCCTGCTCATAAACAAGAAGAGACAAATCAAGAAAAAGAAAAGAAAGGAGTCTCTATGTCAGAGTATAGAGGACTCCCTGTTAGAAAATTTAACAAAGAAATCAGATGAGATAAAATAAAAAAAATTAAAAAAAAAACAAAGGTGTTGGTGCATATGTACGCAAATCCCACACTGTTCGTACAGCAGCAGTACCAGCAAGTACACTGGGTCGTCCAAGTAATACCTGAGCGATTCAGGGTCGATCCCATGTGAATTGTGGCTTGAAGCAAGCAATGGTTGTCTTGCAGGTCTTAGTCAGGCAGAATCAGAAGGTTGTAGGATTAGAGGAAACTATTTATAATTTGTATTTGTAAAACAAGTGTTTTCAGTGATAGGAATAGAGTTGAGAGTCAAAGTTGCTTTGTCTTTTTGAATCAACTCTAGTACTACTATCTTCTTTGCTTGTGAATGATCTTCTTCTATGGCAGGCTGTAAGTGATCAAAGCTATTGCCCGTGGTCATTGATCTCCTCTGCTATAGATTGAATGCCATTGGCCGTAGCCATTGGCTGTGGTCATTCAATCTAACGAAGGGTGAAGCGCTTAGCAAGTCATTCTCCGGGTGATCCTACTCAAAACGCCACAGACAATGTTGAATCTTTCGGATCAGAGAACACTGCTTCTTTGATTCTAGCCTATACCACAGAGACCCTAATCTCCCCGGAGATTGGCTGAACTGGTGTATCGAGAAGTCCCCAACGAAATCGTGGATTAACCGTCTGAGAGATGTATAAACATAGCTGTTGGTCGTGCTTTTCTTCCAGGTAACCCAAAGTAGACGTGAGAGTTTTTCAGACACATTCATCTTAATGTGATGAATAGAGCTAATTTGTCAGATTATCCTATTCACCACGATGAAGATCGGAATATACATCATAGAGATAGATCAAGCACGGATCGAAGAAGAAATAATAGTACTTTTAGTAATTCATAGGACTCAGCAGGACTCCTCCCCTCTACCTAGGAGGTTTAGAAAATCATACTGAAAGTAAAAACAAGGTAAAATGTGTATATGGCTGATTGACGATCCAAAAAAGCTCTAAATTACATAAAATAAATCCCTTAAATACTAAACAAATAACTAGTAAGGGTAAAACAGTCTATCTAGTGCTAAAATCTACTTTTGGGGCTCACTTACTGAGTGTTTAGGCTGAGTTTTGATGAGATCCACATGATATGAGGCTCCTTGGGCATGGAACGCCAGCTGGGAGGTCCTCTTTGGGCGCTTGTACATTGGTCTCTGCTGTTTGGGTGCTGGACGCCTGAAAGGGTGCAGGAAGCTGGCGTTGAACGCCAGTTTTGGGCCTTCTAGTCCGAAGCAAAGTATAGACTATTATATATTTCTGAAAAGATCTGAAAGTCAACTTTCTATAGCCGTTAAGAGTGCTCAATTTGGACATCTGTAGCTCCAGAAAGGCGCTTCCGAATATAGGCAGGTAAGATCCAGACAACATCTGTAGTGCTTTCTCTGTCTCTGAATCAGACTTCTTCTCCAGCTCTTCAATTTCAGCCAGAAAATACCTGAAATTACCCAAAAGCATAAAGACTCATAGTAGAATTCAAAAATGTGAATTTAACACTAAAACCTATAAAACCTTAATAAAAACTAAACAAAAACTACTAAAAACTATATGAAAATGATGTAAAAAAGTGTATAAAATATCTGCTCATCACAACACCAAACTTAAACTGTTGCTTGTCCCCAAGCAACTAAAAACACAGTAGGATAAAAGAAAATTAAGATACAATAAATTTCTAAGTTTCAAATGAAGCTTACTTAAAATCAGATGAGCGGGACTTAGTAGCTTTTTGCTTCTAATAGTTTTGGCATCTCACTATCCATTGAAACTCAGAGATGTTTTCATGCTTAGGAACTTAGAATCCAGATGATATTATTAACTCTCATAGTTAAGCTTATTTTGATTCTTAAACATAGCTTTCTGAGTCTTGGCCGTGACCCTAAGCACTCTGTTTTCCAGTATTACCACCGGATACATTCATGCCATAGACACTTTACCTGGGTGAACCTTTTCAGATTGTGACTCAGCTTTGCTAGAGTCTCCAAATAGAGGTGTCCAGAGTTCTTAAGCACACTCTTTTTGCTTTGGACCATGACTTTAACCGCTCAGTCTCAAGCTTTTCACTTGACACCTTCACGCCACAAGCACATGGTTAGGGACAACTTGATTGAGCCGCTTAGGCCAGGATTTTATTCCTTTGGGCCCTCCTAACCACTGATGCTCAAAGCCTTGGGTCCTTTTTCCCTTGCCTTTTGGTTTAAAGGGTTATTGACTCTTTCTACTTGTTTTTTATTTTTTTCTTTCTTTTTATTTTTTGCCACTCTTTTTTTTGTTTTTTTTTTGCATGCAAGCTTTTTCTTTTTCTTTTTGCTGCTTTTTCTTTCTTCAAGAATCAATCAATGGATTTTTCAGATCACCTATAATAGTTTTCCTTTTTCCTTATTCTTTAAAGAGCCAACATTCATAAATTTCAACTTCAAATATGCACTGTTTATTTCATACATTCAAAAAATAAAAGCAAATAACACCACATCAAACTAATTAAACTAATCTTATTTTAAACTTGAAATTCATGCATCTCTCAATTCTTTTCAATAAAATTTTTTATTTAAGTAAGGTGAGAGATATATGGAACATCTTACAACTTAAAGACATCAAATACAAATGATCATGCAACTCAAACAGGAGAATAGAAAATAAACAGACAGAAAATAAAAAAATAGCAGGAAAGGGATAAAAGAGAACAAGTCCACCTTTAATGGTGGCGTCTAGTGCTCCTCCTTGAGGATCCAATGTGCTGCTTGATCTCTTCTATGTCATCCCTTTACCTTTGTTGCTCTTCCCTCATAGCCCTTTGGTCTTCCCTTATGGCTCTTTGGTCTTTTCTTATTTCATTGAGGGTGGTAACATGTCCTTGATGCTCCATTCTCAATTGCTCTATGTTAGTACTCAATTCTCCAAGAGAAGTTTGCCATTGATCCCAATAGCTTTCGGGAGAAAAATACATCCTTTGAGGCATCTCAGGGATCTCATGATGAGGCAGATACACAGGCTTTTATACATGCTCTCTGGTTTGATCCATTTGCTTATTAATGATGGGCATGTCCTCCCCAATGGAGATATCTCTATTTATGACAATTCTAGTTGAATTGCATAAGTGACAGGTGAGGTGTGGTAATGCTAACTTTGCATTGGTGTGAGGCTTCTCAGCTACCTTGTATAGTTCTTGAGGAATCACCTCATGAACTTCCACCTCAGTTCCAATCATGATGCAATGAATCATGATGGCTCTGTCAACAGTCACTTCTGACCGATTGCTAGTAGGGATGATGGATCTTTGGATGAACTCCAACCATCCTCTAGCTATGGGCTTTAGGTCAACCCTTCTTAACTGAATGGGCTTACCTTAGGAATCCCTTTTCCACTGTGCGCCTTCTACACAGATATCTGAGAGCACTTGATCTAATCTCTGATCATGGTTTACTCTTCTAGTGTAAGGATAAGGATCTCCTTGCAATAAAGGCAAATTGAATGCCAACCTTACACTTTCCGGGCTAAAATCTAAGATTCTTCCTCGGACCATGGTGATCCAATTCCTTAGATTTAGGTTCATACTAGTGTCATGGCTTTTGGTAACCCATGCATTAGCATAGAATTCTTGCACCATGAGAATCCGAGCATCTTGGATGGGATTGGTTAGGACTTCCCAACCTCTTCTCCGGATCTCTCTTCGGATTTTTGGATACTCATTCTTCTTGAGCATGAAAGGGACCTCAGGGATTACCTTCTTCTCAACCACTACTTCGTAGAAGTTGTCTTGGTAAGCTTTGGTGATGAATCTCTCTATCTCCTAAGATTCAGAGGGATTAGCTACTGCCTTTCCTTTCCTCTTCTTAGAGGAGTCTCCAACCTTGGGTGCCATGAATGGTAATGGAAAGAAAAAATAGTATGCTTTTCTAACACCAAACTTAAAACTTTACTCGTCCTCGAGGAAAAAATAGAAGAATTGAGAAGAAAAAGAAGAAAATAGAGAGAGGAAGAGGGAGAGAGAGGGCTCGGCCTTGTGGGGTGGAGAAGGTATGAGAGGTGTGTGTATGAAGGGTAATGGAGAGGGGTATTTATAGGAGTGGGTAGGGCTTGGGTTCGGCCATAGAGGGGGTTTGGGTGGGAAATTTGATTTTTGAACTGGGTGCGGTAGGTGGGAGAGTATGTGGGGTTAAGTGGGGTAGGTAGGGTAAGTGAAGATTTTGTGGGGCCCACAATTCCTGAGAGGCTAGGGAATTCTAGATGCTCTGCTTCTCTGCACTGGTGTTTGAACGCCCAGGGGATGCTCTCTGGTTGGTGTTCAACGCCAGCAATGCTTATCTTTTGGGGCATTGAATGCCCATTGAGGGCTTTCTTACTGGCGTTCAACTTTTAACACTCTTTCCAGAGTGTTCTATTTTTACTGCTGTGAATCTTGTCTCTTGACTGGATGTTGCATATGATCATGACTCTAAAACTAAAAGGAAAATAAAATAAAAATAAATATGGTTGAGTAAAGTTGGGTTGCCTCCCAACAAGCGCTCTTTTAAACTCACTAGCTTGACCTTTAGCTCTTTATGGAGGTGAGTATGGGCTCAGATTTTTGCCCCTGACAGTGAATTTTATGCCTCTCCTCTCATGAATGAGCTCTACCTGCTCTAGAGATAGGACACGATTCACTGTATGTGGTAAGGCTGGCTTCATAGTAAAGACAACTCTCATGCCAGGTGAGAAGTCTTCAGTAGGAACTTTCTTGTCCCTCCAGCCTTTAGGTACTTTTTTTTAGTACCTTTGTGCTTAGAACTTGTTGAGGGCTACCCAACACCAAACTTAGAATTGATGTCAGGGGGCTCTGCAGAGCTCTGCACAGAAAGAGAGGGTTGGCACACTAGGTGTTTCACTGTTATATCTCTTTTAGAGGGAGAATTGGGATGAGGCATCTTGAATAAGATGTGATCCTCCTCTAACTTTAGGGTTAATTCTCCCTTAGGTACATCAATGATAGCATTAGATGTGGCTAGGAAAGGTCTTCCAAGGATGACACAATCATCCTCATCCTCTTCTATGTCCAAGACTATGAATTTTGAAGGGATGTAGTGGTTTTCAACTTTAGCCAAGACATCCTCCACTAAGCCATATGGCTTCTTCATGGTCTTGTCTGCCATCTCTAATGAGACGTGTGCAGCTTGTACCTCAAGTACGCCCAGCTTCTCTATTACAGAGAGTGTCATGAGGTTAACACTTGACCCTAGGTCACACAGAGCCTTTTCAAAGGTCATAGTGCCTATGGTGCAAGGAATCAGAAAACGTTCAGGATCTAGAAGCTTCTGAGGTAGCTCTTGCTGAATAAAAGCATGGAGTTCTTTGGTAAGCAGTGGAGGTTCTTCCTCTAGAGGCTTTGTACCAAATAGCTTGGCATTCAGCTTCATTAGAGTTCCTAGGAAACGAGAAACTTGCTCTTCCCCAGTGTCTTCATCCTCACTTGAGGATGAGTAGTCATCAGAACTCATGCACTGCAGAAGTGCATTCAAAAGAACCTCTATGGTCTTTATGGTTTCCTTTGGTTCTGGGCTAGAGAGTTCTTGAGTGGGCTTTAAGCACTCACAGGGTGTGCTTTGACTGGCGTTCAATGCCAACTCTGTCAGCTTATTGGGCGTTGAACGCCCTTGCTGTCCATCTAACGCCAGTCCCTCTAGCATTCTAGTCATTGAACACCCAGCAGGGATGTCCTTGCTAGTGTTTAACGCTAGCTTCCTTGGGCTAGTGGGTGTTGAATGCCCAGTGAGGGGTTCCTCCCTGGCGTTCAGCGCTAGAATGGCTGCCTGGTTGGGCGTTGAACGCCCAGTGAGGGGTTCCTCACTGGCGTTCAACACCAAAAAGCCTTCCTGTTTGGGCGTTGAATGCCCAGCCAGTGCTCCCTGGCTGGCGTTCAATGCCAACTTTTCTACCAGGATGGGCGTTAAATGCCCAGTGAAGGGTTCCTCATTGGCATTTAACGCCAGGCTTTCTGCCATTATGGGCGTTGAATGTCCAGTGAAGGCTTCTTCATTGGTGTTCAATGCCTTCCCATTCTCCTCCAATTCGGCCTCAACCTCCATGGTTATGGGCTTGCACTCTTCTCTAGGATTAACCTTAGTATTACTGGGAAAATTGTCAGGAGGGATCTCAGGGATCGTCTTGCTCAGTTGACCAACTTGTACCTCTAAGTTTCTAATGGAGGACCTTGTTTTATTAATGAAACTATGAGTGGTCTTAGTGAGGCTGAAGACTAGAGTTGCTAAGTCAGAAAGGCTCTGCTTAGAGGTCTCTATATTCCCTTGAGAAGATGGGAATGGTGGTCTGTTGTTGAACCTATTCTGGTTCCTACCACCTTGATTGAAACCTTGCTGAGGTTTCTGTTGATCCTTCCATGAGGGGTTAGGATGATTCCTCCATGAAGTGTTGTAAGTGTTTTCATAGGGTTCTCCCATGTAATTCACCCCCTCCATGCTAGGTTGCTCAGGATTATAAGCTTCTTCTTTAAGAGAAGCTTTCTGAGCACTGCTAGCTACAGTTTGCATCCCAGTGAGATGTTGAGAGATCATGTTGACCTGTTGGGTCAAGATCTTATTCTGAGCCAGGATGGTATTCAGAGTCTCAAATTTATGAACTCCTTTCTTTTGAGAGATTCCATGGTTTACAGGATTCCTCTCAGAGATGTACATGAATTGGTTGTTTGCAACCATCTCAATGAGCTCTCTTGCTTCTGCAGGTGTTTTCTTCAAGTGAAGGGATCCACTTACAGAGCTGTCCAATGAAATTTTGAACATCCCAGACAAGCCATCATAGAACACGCCTATGATGGACCACTCTGAGAGCATGTCAGGAGGACATCTCTTGATCAGTTGCTTGTATCTTTCCCAAGCTTCATAGAGGGATTCACTTTCTCTTTGTCTGAAGGTCTGAACTTCCACTCTAATCTTGCTCATCTTTTGAAGAGGAAAGAATTTAGCAAGAAAAATATTAAATAGCTTTTTCCAAGAGTCAAGACTCTCTCTAGGCTGGGCATCCAACCCGTTTTTAGCTCTATCCCTTAAAGCAAAGGGAAAGAGCATAAGCTTGTAGACTTCAGGATTAACTCCATTAGTCTTTACAGTATCACAGATCTGTAAAAATTCTGCTAAGAACTGATGTAGATCTTCCAGTGGAAGTCCATAGAATTTTCAGTTTGCTGCAGAAGAGAGACTAACTGAGGCTTAAGCTCAAAATTGTTAGCTTCAATGGCAGGTACAGTAATGCTTTTACCATAAAAGTTAGAGGTAGGCATGGTGAAGTCACCAAGAACCTTTCTGGGCTCCTCTTGTGGTTCGGCCATGTCCTCTGTTTCTTGTTCAAAACTTTCTGAAAGGTCTCTTCCGGAATGTTGTGCTTTAGCTTGTTGTAAACGCCTCCTTAGAGTCTTCTCAGGTTCAGGATCAAGAGTCAAGAGGGGTTTTTTATCCCTGTTCCTGGTCATAAACAAGAAGCCAAAAAAAGAAAGTAAAGAAAGAGACTTCCAATAGACAAGAAGCTCCTCGTTAAAGTCAGAAATGAAGAGAGAAGAAGAAAAGAAATCACAAGAAAGCTTTTTGTGCCTCTTGGATCAAAGAGCTTCTAGTGAGATGTGAAGAAAAAAGGAGAAAAGATAAAGAAGTTGAGGTAGAGCTAGAGAAGGAGTAGAGTTCGAATAAATAAAGAGGAGAGGAGAAGAAGTATAAATAGAAAAAGTAAATAAGAATTAAAATATTTTTGTTTTTATTTATTTATTATTTAGTTTTCAAAAATTAAATTAATTAAATAAAAAATATTTGAATTTTATTTGTTAATTTTTCGAAAATAGAGGAAGGAAGAGAAGAAGAAATTTTCGAAAATTAAGAGAGATGAGAGTTAGTTATGTGGTTTTGAAAAAAAAGAAGAGAGAGAATAAGAGAAGTAGTTTTCAAAAATTAAGAAGAGAAGAGTTAGTTAGGAGGTTTTGAAAAAGATGGAGAGAAGAAGAGAGATATTTTCGAAAATTAAGGAAGGGAAGAGTTAGTTAGGAAGTTTTGTAAAATAAGAGAGAGAAGATAAGATATTAATTAAGAAAATATTTTTAATTTAAAAAATAAAATAGAAGATAAGATAAGAAAAGATTTGAAATTAAAATTTGAAATTAGAAAAAGATAAGATAAGAATTAAAAAGTTTTGAAAAATTTATGATTTAAAAATTTGAATTTTGAAAAAGATAAGATAAGATTTTTTGAATTTTGAAAAAGATATGATATGATTTTGAAAAAGATAAGATATTTTGAAAAAGATATGATTTTTAATTTTAAAAAGATTTAATTTTTGAAAACTTGACAACTAAGATATGATAAGATAAAATTTAAAATTGATATTTGAATTTTTATTTGAAAAATTTCGAAAATTAAGGTGAAATTAAGTTAGAAAAGATATTTTTTTATTTTTTGAATTTTATGATGAAAGAGAAAAACATACAAAAGACACAAGATTTAAAATTTTTAGATCTAGTGATGACTTGCATCATCTACCCTTCTCTCTTGCATAAAGAAGACCATAAAAGAGCATAAATCTCATTTGATCAGTACAATTCATGCATTAATTGATGAATATTATGGTACACTACTTTAAAATGATTTGTGCTGAATTTCATGTGAAGAAGGCATCAAAAATGGGTAGAAGACAAATAAGAAGCTGGGCGTGGCACACCAGTACTAAAGTCCAGAGAAGAAGTCCAAGCATGCATGAGGGCGTGGCACGCTAATACATTATTCCAAAGAGCTACAATAGGGGACACAAAAGGGGCGTGGCACGCTTGACCCATCAATTACTATGGGTGTGCCACTTGGTATCGAAGGCGTGGCTCGCCAGCCCCAAGAAGTCACTCGGGCGTGCCACTTGAGAACCCAGGCGTGGCGCGCCAAGCTTGAAGAGTTCACAAATCCATGGGTGTGCCACTTGAGCAGCATGGCGTGGCACACTGGTACAACAATCCAGAGAAGGGGCTGAAGGCAATTGAAGACTGGGCGTGCCACTTGAGCAACCAGGCGTAGCACGCCAATGCACAAAGGACCAAAAGCAAGGACTGGGCGTGCCACTTGGACGCCAACCTTAGCATTTCACTATGGCGTGCCACTTGAAGGCTGAGGTGTGGCACGCCAACTACTGGAACCAAGATAAGATCATGGGTGTGGCACGCCAGTCTTTAGGCATGGCACGCGGGTATAAGTTTACAGAGAGGATGAAGGAGGCCAATTACATGTGGCGTGCCACTTGGTATCGAAGGCGTGGCACGCCACTCACCATTCTTCACTTAGGCATGCCACTTGAGCAACCAGGCGTAGCACGCCAGTTTCATTCAGAGAGCAAAGAAGCATTGGGGCGTGCCACTTGAGTTCGTGGAGTGGCATGCCAAACAGAGGAACCAATCACTCACAAAAGGGGCGTGGCACGCCAGACCCTGGGCGTGCCACGCTAGTTCAACTTTCCAGAGAAGCCTAGCCAAGGATAGAGCAAGGGCGTGGCACGCCAGACCTTGGGCGTGGCACGCCAGTTCAAGTTTCCAGAGGCAAAGAGAAGTGAGAAAGGCAAGGGGCATGCCACTTGAGTTCGAAGGCGTGGCACGCCAACACAAGAATTCCACTATGGCGTGCCACTTGAGTTCGAAGGCGTGGCACGCCAAGGTTGTTAGAGGGACGAGCGTGCCACTTGAAGGATTGGGCGTGGCACGCCAAGCTAGAAATGAAGGGCACGTGACGTGCCAGAAAAGCGCCAGCCACACGCCAGCTAAGAAGTCACGCTTATTGAGTGTTTTCTTTTCCCTCCAAAATGTAATTTCCTTTTTCACTTTTGTAATTCTTTTATTTTACTAGGAGTAGTATAAATACCCCCAAGGAGTACTGAAGAAAGGGGGTTAAGCAGTCAGTTTTAGATCCACTTTTACACTTCACTTTTGAGTACTTTTTGAGCTCTGAGTAGCTAACTTCCCTCTCATTGAGAGAGGGGGCTCTGTTGTACTTGATGGATTGATAATAGTGAAATTCTTCTTCTCTTCATCTTCTCTTTGATTTGCTAGAAGGAATTTCGTTCTTAATGGTTAGTATTCAATTATCTTGGGAAAGAGATTGAATGCAATTGGGTTTCATGGGAACCTTGGGAAAGGAAACATGAAACCATGCTTGAAATCCCTTCTCACACTTGAGTAGAATATGGGTTTTGGTGTTTGGATATGTGACATATAATCCTCCTTCTACTTGGACTTATAATGGTTTGTGGTATAATCAGGGACCAAGCATATCTCTCTTCATGAGCAATTAGACCAAGGAATTGGCTATTGATCAAGATCTGAGAGATTGAGTCACCAAGGGATTGGGGCTCAATCAATCATGATTACTAAGAGGTCAATGAGTTGCATGATTGAAGAGGATATAAGCTAGATTTGATCCAAAGAGACAACATCTCTCAATCTCAATGAATTTCCCCATTCTTGTCTATCCATTTCTTTACAGCTTATTTTTACATTCAGTGATTCTCCATTCCCATTTACATTCAAGTCATTTACGATTCTGCACTTTACAATCCTATTGATCCGCTTGACTAATTCATCAATTGATTAAAACTGCTTGAATTTGCCAATCTCTGTGGATACGATCCCACTCCACTGTGTGTTATTACTTGACGATAATTTTGGTAGGCTTGCCAAAAGAACTAATTCATCAATTTTGAATGGGGTGTGAATTTCATGTCATCATGTTTTATGGCGCCGTTGCCGGGGATTGGCTTAAATTTGATAGTGATTAAATTGATTGGAGAGCTAAGCAATTTAAATTCCTTGTTATTTTATTTTATTTAGCACCTTCTTATTTTCTTTTATTTTGAGTTCTTTTTTTTCTTCTTTGGTTATTTTTATCATCCATATTTCCACTCTTCTAACTGTTTGGTTAATTGCACCACTCACACTAACAACCACCTTAACAAGAGTAATTTCTTTATTCAATTTTTTTCTTGTTTTTGCCTTGTTGGTTGCATGACAGGTAGAAGAGGCGGGGCTTTAACTTTCTTTGATTCTGAACCTGAGAGGACCTTCCTTAGATTAAGGAGGGAAGCAAGAGGGAAATGAGTCGTTGGTGCTGAGGAAGAGGAAGAGTATTTTGAAACAAACATGGAGGAGACCATGGAAAACCACCATGAAGAAGAAGCTCACAACCATGCCAGAGAAGGCCCAGTAAATCATGATGGGCAAGAAAGGAGAGTCTTAGGCTCCTACATCAACCCAAACCCAGGAAATTGTGGCAGCAGCATTCTAAAGCCAACAATTCATGCCAATAATTTTGAGCTGAAACCTCAGCTCATCACACTTGTTCAGAACAATTTCTCATATGGAGGAAGTGCCCAAGAAGACCCTAATCAACATCTCAGCACATTCTTGAGGACATGTGATACTGTAAAGTCCAATGGGATACATGATGCCAGGGCATCTTGGCCAGTTTCACTGACCTTTTCTTTACTGTTTTTAGGTTAGTTTCATGCATTTCTTTAGGAAATAAGCGAGTTTTGGGTAAATATTCACTTATGCCTTGACTCAAGCATACATTGTGCATTTTACATGATTTCATGAGGATTTTGCATAAGTTTAGTGACAAATATTATGTTGCATTACTCATGACTTGGACTAGAGCTTTGATGCACTTTGTTGCTTGATTTCAGGACCAAAAAGAAGCAAGAAAAGGAGAGGTAACTTGCAAAGATTAATGAGAAAAGTGATTGCCAATAACACTCTCAAAAAGCCATCAATGCCCACGTTAGAGAGTCACGTTAACCAAGTTAACGTGAACTCTAACGTGGAGAAGAGAAGTTGAGCCAACGTTAGTGACACTCAACATTGTCACTAACGTTGGCAATTACTCATAAGTGGCCACTAACGTTAAGGGGGAGGGAGAGAAGCCAACGTTAGTGACACTCAACATTGTCACTAACGTTGGCCTATGGTGCTAAGTACCACGTTAACTCCCACGTTAACTTGGTTAACGTGGGAACTAACATAGAGGATGAAGAGTTGTCGACAACGTTAGTGACACTCAACATTGTCACTAACGTTGAAGCAACCACACAACCCCCAAGAGTCACGTTAACTTCCATGTTAACTTGGTTAACGTGGAAGCTAACGATGAGAAATGAAAGATGGTGTCACTAACGTTGGGATGGCTAAAAGATGGCCACGTTAGAAGCCACGTTAACCTAGTTAACGTGGACTCTAACGTGAGACCTAGGGGCACATTAGAACGTTAGTGACAATGTTGAATGTCACTAACGTTCTCGAAGGATGGCAAAGGCCACGTTAGAAGCCACGTTAACCTAGTTAACGTGAGCTTTAACGTGAAGCTAGAAGGGGCACACTGGAACGTTAGTGACAATGTTGAGGGTCACTAACGTTCTCGAAGGTTGACAAGGCAACGTTAAAAGCCACGTTAACCTAGTTAACGTGGGTTTTAACGTAAGGCAAAAGGGGTGTATTGGAACATTAGTGACAATGTTAAGTGTCACTAACTTTCCCGAACTTGGACTTTCACTAAATGATTAACACTCCTTACACCCTGAGCTTAAGTCTCTGCCCACTCCGCACTTTCTCTCTGCAAGTAAAGCCAAGCCCAAATAAAGAAAGGAACTGCTTCAAACTCAAGATCCAAAGGCCCAAGACTTGAAGAGTGAACTAGAAGCTGAGAAGAGTAGTATATATAGGAGTAGCTTTGAATTGTAAAATAGTTCTGGAGGCTGAAGAACCACTCTCTGTATTTACTTTCTTTGAAATTTCTAGTTTTATGATGTATTCTACATCTTTGTTTTCATTTTCAAGAGCTATGAACAACTAAACCCCTTTCATTGGGTTAGGGAGCTCTGTTATAATTTGATGGATCAATACTAATTTTAATTGTTCTTCTTCTATCTTTCCTCTTGATTTTACTTGAAAGCTTTCGATCTTCATCCAATTGAGTAGTTATCTTGGAAGAGAAGCTATTCAAACTTGGATCTCTTTTGAACCTTGGAAGAGGAATGAAGAGATCAAGCTAGAAATGCTTTCTCATGCTGGACCAAATTGGGTTTGGATGGGTATGTGACTGTAACCCTCTCAATACTTGGTTTGGGAAATGCATGTGGTATAATCAGTGACCATACTTCATCTCTTCTCATGAGCAATTGAGCAAGGAATTGGCTATTGATCAAGATTTGAGAGATTGAATTGCAAGGAATTGTAATTCAATCACTTAAGATTGCCAAAGAGATCAATGAGTGCATTGATTGAGGAAGAGATGAAAATGAACTTGATCCGGAGAATTGCAACATCTCCTAAGCCCAATGAACTCCCCATCTCTAATCTTACCCATTCTCTTTAATTTATGCGATTTACTTTTATGAGCAAATCCCCCATTCCCATTTACAATTCTGCAATTTATTTTCAGTCATTTACTTCCAGTCCTTTAATTCTAGCATTTACTTTTCTGTTATTTACATTCCCGCCATTTTATTTTCTGCAACTCTCAACCCAAATTCTGGATTCGCTCAACTAGAACATTCTTCTAATTAAAGTTGCTTGATCAATCAATCCCTGTGGGGTTCGACCTCACTCTATTGTGAGTTTTTACTTGACGACAACTTCGGTACACTTGCCGAAGGGAGATTTGTTGAGAGATAAGTTTTTCACGCATCAATACACCCCGACATCTACAAACCACTCTTGTTCCCTTTCTCACTCAAAGATAAGGCAGCAAAGTGGTTGGAATCATTCCCCAAGGATAGCCTAACTACATGGGAGGAGGTCGTGAATAGATTCCTTGCAAAATTTTACCCTCCACAAAGAATCAATAGGCTGAGAGCTGAGGTGCAAACTTTCAGACAACAAGATGGAGAAACACTCTATGAGGCCTGGGAGAGATTTAAAGATATGACAAGAAGATGCCCACCAAAAATGTTCAATGAGTGGGTACAACGACACATCTTTTATGAGGGACTATCCTATGAAGCAAAGAAGGCTGTGGACCATTCTTCAGGAGGCTCACTCAACAAGAAGAAAACCGTTGAAGAGGTCATAGATGTCATTGAGACTGTAGCTGAAAATGAGTATTTCTATACTTCAGAAAGGACTCAGAAAAAGGGAGTGCTAGAACTCAACTCTGTAGATGCTTTGTTAGCTCAGAACAAGGTAATTGCAGCACAAATAGCAGCCTTAACCAAGAGGATAGAGGCCAACCAAGCCTCAGTCATTCAAGACCAAACTCCTCAACAAGAAGTGAATGCACCAGAATCTGAAGGCGACTGGAAACAAGCCAATTATGTGAACGATTCATCCAGACCACCATATGACCCACACTCGAAGACATACAACCCAGGTTGGAAAAACCACCCAAACTTTGGGTAGGGAAATCAACAAAACCACAACCAGGACCACAACAAGCCTTATTCATCAAATCAGCATCCCAACCACAACCCCAACCATCAAACAGGGAACCATAGACCCTACCATAAATCATAAAATACATCATACCATAGTAACCAACCCATACACAACAATCTCAATCAAGATGCACCATCCTCAACTATGCAACCATGTGAAATCAAGAGCAACTTTGAGAGGATGGAGGCTGCAATAGCACAACTGTCATCAGAGATTATAGGGGCAGTCTCTACCCTCATGGAAAGACAAGCACAAATTGAAAGAAGGATAGACGCTAATCAAGAAGAATACAGGTCTGAAAAATCAAGGCGCAACAATCTCAAAGTTGGAAGCACAAGTGGGGATTTTATCCAAGCAAATCCCACTTCCCACACACACATTTTCTAGTGATACCATGGCTAACCCAAGAGGGGAAAGCAAAGTCATTACTCTAAGAAGTGGGAAGGTTGTAGAAGAAAGGACCCCAAGCAAAGATAATCATGAAGAAGTAGCAGAAAAGTATGGGAACAAGGATGAAGAAAAGATCCCTGCTCCACCCCCACCAAAACTAGTCTTGAAGCCTTATGTGCCAAAGGCACCATACCCACAAAGAATGGAAAAAGATGGGAAGGATGGCCAGTTTTCTAAGTTCCTAGAGATCTTCAAGAGTCTCCAAATCAATATACCATTTGCTGAGGCATTAGAACAAATGCCACTCTATGCCAAATTTTTTAAGGAGCTTATAACCAAAAAGAGGAACTGGGAGGCAAAAAAACCATAATATTGACTGAAGAATGCAGCGCCATCATACAGAAGAAGCTGCCTCAAAAGCTGAAAGACCCAGGGAGTTTCCAAATCCCCTGCATCATAGGAGACATCACCATTGAGAAAGCCTTGTGTGATTTGGGAGCTAGCATAAATCTTATGTCTCTAACCATGATGAGAAGGATGAAGATTGAGGAAGCCAAGCTAACAAGAATGGCACTCCAATTGGCTGACAGAACATTTAAGTTTCCACATGGGGTGGTAGAGGACTTGCTAGTGAAAGTAGGAGAATTCATTTTCCCTGCTGATTTCGTTGTGCTGGACATGGAAGAAGAGGCCAACAAGTCAATTATCCTAGGAAGACCATTCCTAGCTACTGCTGGATCCATCATTGATGTGCAAAAAGGGGAACTAGTTTTGAGGTTGCGTGAAGAGAGAATGGTCTTCAATGTCTTCAAAGCAATGAGTTACCCCAAGGAATCCATAGGAGAATGCATGCTTGTAGACACCAAGGAACAGATAGTTCAAGAAGTCTTGGAAGAAGAACAATGTGGAGGAACCATTAAGCTGGAACAAGCACTAGATGTAGAACTACCACAAGCGACCATGAGAAACTCAATCATGCCAACCACTACAAACAACAAAGATGCAGAGTCACCAAAACTAGAGCTGAAAGCATTACCACCCAGCTTGAAATATGCATATCTGGGTGCTAACAACACTCACCCAGTGATCACAAATTCAAGTCTAAGTAAGGAACAAGAAGAGGAGCTTATCCAACTGCTGAGACAACACAAGGATGCCATAGGCTGGACACTTACAAATTTAAAAGGGATCAGTCCTTCGATGTGTATGCATAAAATCTTGCTTGAAGAAGATGCCAAACCTTCAAGACAACAACAAAGGAGGCTGAACCCAACTATGAATGAAGTGGTTCAGAAAGAAGTGTTGAAACTATGGCAAGCATGGGTGATCTACCATATCTCAGACAGCCCTTGGGTAAGCCCGGTGGAAGTAGTTCCTAAGAAGGGAGGGATCACTGTTGTGGCAAATGAGAAGAATGAATTGATACCCACAAGGACAGTGACCGGATGGCGTATGTGCATTGACTACGGGAAACTTAATGAAGCCACCCGGAAGGACCACTTTCCCCTACCTTTCATGGACCAGATGCTTGAAAGATTGGCAGGACATGAGTATTATTACTTCCTGGATGGGTATTCGGGCTACAATCAAATTGTTGTAGACCCCAAGGATCAGAAAAAACTTCATTTACTTGTCCATATGGTGTCTTTGCTTATAGGAGAATGCCCTTTGGATTGTGCAATGCACCTGCAACATTCCAAAGGTGCATGCTCTCCATTTTTCAGACATGATTGAGAAGTTCATAGAAGTATTCATGGACGACTTCTCTGTATTTGGGAACTCATATTCTGATTGTCTATACCATCTTGCTCTTGTGCTAAAAAGGTGTCAAGAAACCAACCTAGTTTTAAACTGGGAGAAGTGCCATTTTATGGTGACTGAAGGGGTGGTTCTTGGTCACAAGATTTCAAAAGATGGCATAGAAGTGTACAAGGCAAAAGTGGAAGTAATTGAAAAATTACCTCCACCTTGCAATGTCAAAGCAATCAGAAGTTTTTTGGGACACGCTGGGTTCTATAGGAGGTTTATCAAAGATTTTTCAAAGATTACAAAACCCCTTAGCAACCTACTTGTCTCAAATACTCCCTTTGTCTTTTTTATAGAGGATACATGGTAGCCTTTGATGAACTTAAGAAGAAACTCTCCTCTACACCTATTATAGCACCACCAAGCTAGGATCTTCCCTTTGAACTAATGTGTGATGCATCTGATTTTGCTGTTGGTGCTGTTCTAGGACAGAGGAAAGACAAGCTAGTAAATGTTATTTACTATGCTAGCAAGGTTCTTATGAGAATCAAAGAAACTATACCACCACGGAGAAAGAACTTTTAGCCATAGTTTTTGTTTTTGACAAGTTTAGATCATATCTCATTGGCTCAAAATTAATTATGTTCACTGATCATACAGCACTCAAATACTTGCTTACCAAACAAGAATCTAAGCCCAGACTAATAAGGTGGATCTTGCTGCTCCAAGAATTCGATATTGAGATTAAAGATAGGAGCGGAGCAGAGAACAAGGTAGCTGACCACCTCTCAAGGATCCCACAAGGAGAAGAAATGCAGCAAGTAGCAGTAAATAAAAGCTTTCCTGATGAACAATTGATGATAATTCGAGTAGCCCCTTAGTTTGCAGACATAGCTAACTTCAAAGCTATTGGGGAGCTACCAACTAACATCAATAAGCACATGAGGAGGAGGCTAATTATGGATGCCAAACACTACATCTGGGATGACCCTTATTTGTTCAAAAAATGTGCTGATGGAATCTTAAGAAGGTGTATATCCCATGATGAAGGGCAGGAAGTGTTATGGCAGTGCCATGGATCTGCATATGGAGGTCACTTCAGTGGAGAAAGGACAGCAGCAAAAGTGCTTCAATCCGGATTTTACTGGCTAACAATATTTAAGGATGCCAAGGAAATGGTGTCAAGGTGTGATGAATGCCAAAGAGCTGGTAATCTAACCAAGAGAAATGAGATGCCACAGCAATTCATACTAGAGTTGGAGCTATTTGATGTATGGGGGATTGATTTCATGGGACCATTCCCAACCTCCTACTCTAATAGCTACATATTGGTGGCTGTTGATTATGTCTCAAGGTGGGTAGAAGCCATAGCCACTGCAACAAATGACAACAAGGTTGTGATAAGCTTCTTGAGAAGGAACATCTTCAGCAGATTTGGAGTTCCTAGAGCTCTCATTAGTGATGGAGGTACACACTTCTGCAACAAACAACTCGAGACACTCCTTCTCAGATATGGAGTAAAGCACAAAGTGGTAACTCCATACCACCCACAGACCAACGGGCAAGCTAAAATTTCCAACAGAGAGCTAAAAAGAATCCTTGAAAAAATTGTTGGAAGCTCAAGAAAGGATTAGTCTAAGAAGCTGGATGAAGCACTATGGGCCTACAGGACAGCCTATAAGACTCCCATTGGAATGTCTCCATACCAACTGGTATATGGCAAGGCTTGTCACTTACTAGTTGAACTTGAGCATAGAGCCTTTTGGGCTCTAAAGATGTTAAACTATGATGAGCAAGCTGCTGGAGAAAAGAGATTAATGCAACTCAATGAGCTGGAGGAGTTTAGAAATCAAGCATATGAGAATGCAAAAATCTACAAAGAGAACACAAAAAGGTGGCATGACCAAAAGATAGCAAGAAGGGAGTTCACTGAAGGACAGAAGGTGTTACTCTACAACTCAAAACTCAAGTTCTTCCCTGGAAAACTAAAGTCTAGATGGTCAGGACCTTTCACCATACTCAAGGTGTTTTCCTATGGTCATGTGGAGCTCATAGAGGACAAGACTTAGAGAACTTTTACTGTCAATGGCTATAGAATCAAATACTACTTGGGAGGCCCCTTAGAGGAGCAGAGAGTGAGCTACAAGCTCAGCTGAAGATGAAGGAATGTCAAGCTAATGACAATAAAGAAGCGCTAGTTGGGAGGCACCCCAACACTTTATCCTTTTTTATTTAATTGCTTTTCTTAGAAGTAGTTTAAAATCTATTGCTTTAGATAGTTTAATTTTCAGTCTCACTTTAAGGTTACAGTATTAATTTAGGATTAGTTTATAATTGTAGGTTAGAAAGTTTGATATTAACTTTGGTAGCTAGATTTTTTTACACTCTTTTATTTCTTTCTATTCTGGAATTGCAACTTGATGAAGGAATGAATCATGATGAGTGAATGGGCTGAGAACTAGCTAAATTGCTAAGTTTGGTGTGGCCTCTCACCCACTTAATCTAGGCTTACAAACAATTAATATTTTGATTTTGAAGAGTAAGCCCAAAGATTAAGTTTGGTGTGGCCACCACCAAGAATCACCTAGCACCCAAGTCACCTTATTTGAAAGCACTTAATGCTTTGGGTAAGAACATGAACGTGGTTTAATGAGTTCAGAGGACTTTGAATCAAAAGAAAATGAAAATATTGATGTTATTCCACTCTTATGAACACATTAAATACACAATGATGAAATTAATTTATTAAGATGCCAAAGAATTAAGTTTGGTTTTCCAAGGGACACCCATAAGTTGCAATCCAATTCACTTTTGATGAGAAGGAATGTGAAGGGGTTCTTTTGTTATTACTAATGGGTTCAGTTTCAATTTCAGGAGAGAAGATGGGGCCCACATGGTAAACAACTCACAAAGCAAGGAAGTCAAAGTGTACTTGCACTTTGGAACTCAACACATGCAGAAGACACCGTGAGAAAAGAGTTGGCGCCTCTTCCCACGCTAGGCGCCACTCCCCAAGTGGGAAAATATTTAACCCTTTTTATTTCCCACCCTTCGAACCACACCATTCACCCATTATAAAAGCCTCACTTCCCCATCTCCTATTCCACTTCAACAACCCCAATCACACACGAAGAGCATACAACCCTCACCTTCCTTTCTCTTTTCATCTTTTACCATCTCTTTCCCTACTTTCTTTCTTTCTTTTTTTTTCTTGATTCGGACAATCAAGTCTTAAGTTTGGTGTTGGAGCAAAACCTTGTTTTGCTTACTCTTTCTTGCAACTTGCAACCCCCATTTTTTTTCACTCTCAAATACACTCTCTCAACTTCATGGCACCACCAAAAAGCTCAGCCTTAAAGAAAAGAAAAATCATGGAACCAACCTCTGGATCCTCAAGCTCCTTCAATAACTACAAGTTTCTCTCTGGATTCAACCAAAATCAATTTTACGGTTGGGTGAGTGAGAGGGAGATCATTTCAGAAGTTGGATTTCAACTAGGGAGGAACGAGCACATTGAAATCAACATTGAGATCAACAATAGAGGTTGGTCACTTCTATGCAACCCACCAAGGAAAATGGTAGAGAGCTTGGTGAGGGAATTCTATGCCAACGCAGTGCCTCAACCAGGGCAACACTATGGCTACATTAGCTATGTAAGGGGGAAGTCCATTGACTACAGTCCCTCTAGCATAGAAAGAATGCTAATGGTGAAGAGGATAAGCTCCACTCGGAGCTATGAAGAAAGAATGAAGCAGCAAGACCCTAGGATTGATGAGATTCTGAATGAAATCTGTGTGATGCGTGTGCGTTGGATAAATGATAAGGATGGGATACCAAATCAATTGAGGAGAAGAGGTTTGAGCCCCCAAGCTAGAGGGTGGCTAGAATTTGTGAGGAGGTCCCTAATCCCCACATCCAACACTTCAGAGGTAGGAGTAGTATAAATACCCCCAAGGAGTACTGAAGAAAGGGGGTTAAGCAGTCAGTTTTAGATCCACTTTTACACTTCACTTTTGAGTACTTTTTGAGCTATGAGTAGCTAACTTCCCTCTCATTGAGAGAGGGAGCTCTGTTGTACTTGATGGATTGATAATAGTGAAATTCTTCTTCTCTTCATCATCTATTTGATTTGCTAGAAGGAATTTCGTTCTTAATGCTTAGTATTCAATTATCTTGGGAAAGAGATTGAATGCAATTGGGTTTCATGGGAACCTTGGGAAAGGAAACATGAAACCATGCTTGAAATCCCTTCTCACACTTGAGTAGAATCTGGGTTTTGGTGTTTGGATATGTGACATATAATCCTCCCTCTACTTGGACCTATAATGGTGTGTGGTATAATCAGGGACCAAGCATATCTCTCTTCATGAGAAATTAGACCAAGGAATTGGCTATTGATCAAGATCTGAGAGATTGAGTCACCAAGGGATTGGGGCTCAATCAATCATGATTACTAAGAGGTCAATGAGTTGCATGATTGAAGAGGATATAAGCTAGATTTGATCCAAAGAGATAACATCTCCCAATCTCAATGAATTTCCCCATTCTTATCTATCTATTTCTTTACAGCTTATTTTGACATTCAGCAATTCCCCATTCCCATTTACATTCAAGTTATTTATGATTCTGCACTTTACATTCTGCCATTTATATTCCTGCACTTTATTGCTTTTCTTTATATTCTAGTCATTTACATTTATGTCATTTACAATTCTGCACTTTATAATCCTATTGATCCGCTTGACTAATTCATCAATTGATTAAAACTGCTCGAATTTGCCAATCTCTGTGGATACGATCCCACTCCACTGTGGGTTATTACTTGACGATAATTTTGGTGCGCTTGCCAAAAGAACTAATTCATCAATTTTGAATGGGGTGTGAATTTCATGTCATCATCTAGCACCCTTTATGTTCAAAAATTTTAGAGGCAAACACAAGGGGACACCAAACTTAAAAATTTTAAGATCAAAACACACACAAGACTCAAGAACACTTTGAAGACACACAAGAACAAAAAGAACAAAATTTAAAGACTCAAAGGACTTAACAACATAACAAGAACACCAAACTTAAAATTTTTAGAAAACTAAAACAAAATTTTCGAAAATTGAAAGAAAATAAATAAGAAAACACCAAATTTAGAAACTTGACACAAGATTTAAACAAAAAAGTATTTTTTGAAAAATTTTTTAAAGAAAGACTCATAAAAAATGAAAACTTCAACAAGAACAGACACCAAAGATTCAAACTAAGAACACAATTAAACAAAGAAAATGAAAATATTTTTGAAAAGAATTTTAATTTTTTCAAAAATTTGAAGAAGAAAAGAAAAATAAAAGACTTTAATCAAAGTTATACTCTTGCAAAAGGTAAAGACTCAATAAGAACATAAATTGAACAAAGAAGAGAAAAAAATATTTTTGAAAAAGCTTTTAAAATTTTTCGAAAAAATTCGAAGAAGAAAACAAAAATTAAAAGACTCAAACAAAAAATAAAAATTACCTGATTTAGGGAGAAAGACAATCCAACAGTTTTCCGAACTCATCAATCCCCGGCAACGGTGCCAAAAACTTGGTGCGTGTGTACGCAAACCCCACACTGTTCGTACAGCAGTAGTACTAGCAAGTGCACTGGGTCGTCCAAGTAATACCTGAACGAGTCAGGGTCGATCCCACGAGGATTGTGGCTTGAAGCAAGCAATGGTTGTCTTGCAGGTCTTAGTCAGGCAGAATCAGAAGGTTGTAGGATTAGAGGAAACTATTCATAGTTTGTATTTGTAAAACAAGTGTTTTCAGTGATAGGAATAGAGCTGATAGTTGGAGTTGTTTTGTCTTTCTGAATCAACTCTGGTACTACTGTCTTCTTTGCATGTGAATAATCTTCTTCTATGGCAGGCTGTAAGTAATCAAAGCTATTGCCCGTGGTCATTGATCTCCTCTGCTACAGATTGAACGCCATTGGCCGTGGTCATTCAATCTAACGAAGGGTGAAGCGCTTAGCAAGTCATTCTCTGGGCGATCCTACTCAAAACGCCACAGACAAGGTCGAATCTTTCGGATCAGAGAACGCTGCTTCTTTGGATTCTAGCCTATACCACGGAGATTTTAATCTCCCTGGAGATCAGCTGAACTGGTGTCTCGAGAAGTTTCCAACGAAATCGTGGATTAACCGTCTTAGAGATGTATAAACATAGCTGTTGGCTCGTGCTTTTCTTCTAGGTACTCACACGAACCCAAGTAGATGCGGGTGTTTGTCAGGCATGTTCGTCTTAATGTAAAGAACAGAGCTAATTTGTCAGATCATCCTATTCACCACGATGAATATCGGGATATACATCTTAGAGATAGATCAAGCACGGATCGAAGAAGAAACAATAGTACTTTTATTAACTCATAGGACTCAGCATGGCTCCTCCCCTCAACCTAGGAGGTTTAAAAACTCATATTGAAAGTAAAAACAAGGTATAACGTGTATATGGCTGATTGATGATCCAAAAAAGCTCTAAATTACATAAAATAAATCCCTTAAATACTAAAGAAATAACTAGTAAGGGTAAAACAATCTATCTAGTTCTAAAATCTACATTTGGGGCCCACTTAGTAAGTGTTTAGGTTGAGCTTTGATGAGATCCACGTGCTATGAGGCTCCTTGGGCGTGGAACGCTAGTTGGGGGTCCTCTTTGGGCGTCTGTACATTGGTCTCTGCACTTTGGGCGCTGGAACTGGAAGGGGGTAGGATGCTAGCGTTGTATGCCAGTTTTGGGCCTTCTAGTCTAAAGCAAAGTATGGACAATTATATATTGTTGGAAAGCTCTGAAAGTCAGCTTTGCATAGTCGTTAAGAGTGCTCCATTTGGACTTCTGTAGCTCCAGAAAAGCTCTTTTTGAATGCAGGAAGGTCAGATCCAGACAGCATCTACAGTGCTTTCTCTGTCTTTGAATCAAACTTCTGTTCCAACTCCTCAATTTCAGCCAGAAAATACCTGAAATTGCCCAAAACACAAAAACTCATAGTAGAATCTAAAATTTAACACTAAAACCTATAAAAACTTAATAAAAACTAAACAAAATCTACTAAAAACTATATGAAAATGATGTCAAAAAGCGTATAAAATATCCGCTCATCAGGTGTCTTCAGGTTATAGAATTTTTGAAAATAAAGAAAAAGAAAGAAGTTAAAGATTTTTGAAAAATATGAGAGAGAAGGAAGTTAAAATTTTTGAAAAAGAAGAAAGAGAAAGAAGAATTAAAGAGACACCAAACTTTTAAAATTAGAATAATATAAAACAAACAACTAACTAACAAGATTTGAAATTAAAAATAGAAAATTAGATTTTGAAAAATTTGAAAATTAAAAAGAAGTCAAAAGGGAATTTCGAAATTCAAAAATTAAAAAAATAAGGTCAAAAGAAAGAAACAAGATAAGATAAGAAAAAATTTTGAGATTCAATTTTTAAGGAAAGAGAAACTAACAAAATACTAAACTTTTAAAATTTGAATTTAAAAGAATGATAAGATAACAAAATTTTGAAATAAAAAAAAAGATAAGATAATAGATTTAAAGATCAACAAAAGATAAATAAGATAAGGTTAAAGAAAATTAAATGAAACAAAAAGAACACTAAAAAGACACCAAACTTAAAAATTAAACCAAGATAGAAACAAAGACTTAAAAGTTTTTGAAATTTATATAATTATTATATATATATTTTTTAAAAAGTTAAAAAGAAAAGACAAACACTAGCGAACACCAAACTTAAAGATTTTAAAATCAAGCAACACAATTTTCGAAAAAATAGGGAGAAAAACACTAAGAGAGACAAAACTTAAAAATTTTGAAATCAAATAAAAGAAAATAATACAAAAATTTTGAACAAAAATGAAAGAAACTAAGAACAATTTTCAAAAGATCCAAGAAAAGAAAAATCAACAAAACCAAAAGGACACCAAACTTAAGATTTTACACAAGACTCAAACAAAAGAAAAAAATGATTAAAGATGAAAAATTTTGAAAAAAATTGAGAAAGAAAATAAGAAAAACATTTAAAAAAAGGCTAGTAAAAGCACCTGATCTAAGCAGCAAGACAACCGGAAATTTGAAAATCTCGAACAATCCCCGACAACGGCGCGAAAAACTTGGTGCGCAAAATTGAACTCGCACAACTTCACCGGCAAGTGCACCGGATCATTCAAGTAATACCTCAGGTAAGTGAGGGTCAATCCCATGAAGATTGTTGGATTAAGTAAGCAATGGTTATCCTGCAAATCTTAGTCAGGCGAAATAGAAAGATAGTTGTTGTTGTAAGTGCATGAAGTAGAAAATAAAGAAAAGCAATTAGAGGTTGATAAAAAGATAATATATAAAATCAGTTAAGGCTTTGGAGATGCTTTATCTTTCCGGATTAATACTTCTCACTGACTACTTCAACAATGAATGATTCATTCTATGGCAAAGCTGTAAGTGATTAACTCTTGTCCTCTTAGCAAGTTAATCTCCTCTAATCCATATCAAACACCGTTGTCAGTGGTCATTCAATATGAACGAAGATGAAGCTCATGCAATTCATTCTCCTTTTGATCCTACTCAAAACGCAACAGACAAGGTCAGATCTTCCGGATCGAAGAATGCAGCTCAATGTTCTAGCCTTAGCGCCATAGAAACCTCATTACCCATAACTAACGAGATTTTATGTCACATATCTCAATTAGCCAGATAAATTATTGGTTCAGGTGATGTATTCTCAAACTTTAGCTCAATACTATCTGGGTCAGGACTCGCAAGAACTCATGTAAAATAAGGGGTCATACTTCTATTCCACCCCATATTCATTAGATGGAGAACGATAATACGTCATAGAATAGAATCAAACATATATTAAAGGAGAAAAGTAATAATATTAATTCATAGGACAAGCAGAGCTCCTAACCTTAACCTAGGAGGTTTAGTTGCTCATAATTTACAGAGAAAACTTAGATGTCTGATAAAGTTGCTAGATAAGATGATTGATCTAAGTGATCTCCTCTTTAAATAGGAGATGCTAACCCTAAAAGATGTTAATTTAAAATTAAAAAGTACAAGAATATACGAATCTAAGCTAAGGAGTGCTAAAATCCACTTTGGGCCCACTTTAGTTGAGTGCTTCATCCAAACCTGTCATTCAACTTGGAGATCTGGCGTTGAACGCTAGTTAGGGGGTAAATGCGCTGCTCCCTTGGTCCTTTGTTAGCGTTGAACGCCAGCTTTATGTGTTTAACGCTGGGCTTGGTCCTTCCTGTGCGTTGAACTCCAGATGTTGGCGTTCAACGCCAGTTATGGGCAGTGATCTGGAAGAGAAGTGATGTAAGGTTTATCGTCGGTCTAGAATTTTTTCTCGATAAAAGAAATCACTTCGTTGCAAGTATAGTCCCAAATCGACAAACAACTCTCAATCAAAGTTTAATTTGTTTGTCACAAGTGTAAACTAATAAAAATTCCGAGAGTATTAGATCTCGTGTCGTCTCTCAAAGGAATTGCAGTGCGGTATGCGTGTTATTGGTTATGCGGTTCAAGGGGCGGTTCACAAATAAGAGGACAATAATCTAAATGACAAGAAAATTAAATGACAATAAAATAAATCAAACAACTAAAGATAGCAAATACTAAAAATAGGCATCCATGGTAAGGATTGAGAATCTAGGTTTTCTATCCTAGTCATTAATAATAATGCAATAGTTACCAAGAGATATTCCAATTTCGTTATCTCCAACATCGGGAGAAAATAAGAGTAGTTAATCTCAATCCATAAGTCCTAATCAACTTACTAATTGAATTAGCAAGAGATTAGCCTCAATGGAAGCAATATTAACTAACAACTCTAGATCACCAACATAGGTTAGGTATTAATGACTCAAGAGCACCTAATTTCTCTTTCCAAGCCAAGAATGCACAAAATCTACTCTAAAACCCAACCAAGCATTTTGTCAAACACTTGGAAGGCATAAAAGGAAAGCATGGTAAAAGGACAAGAATAATAAAATCTACAACTACCCAAAGTAAGAAAATGGCAATAACTAGTCAATTATACAATAATAAATAAAGATTAATATTATTCAAATAGACTAATATTGGCAGATATAACTTTAAAGTAAAATAATATATTCACATAAACTACATATCATATGAATAAAATTTATTCAAATAATGGTGGACCCATCACAAATATTTAGCACAATATTAATATTTAATTTTTGGACAAAAATATTAATTTATAAGCAGTATTTTGATACAGTAATCAAACATTGATAATAAATCCTGTCAAACAATAAGTTTGTCTTTGGATAACCTTATTGTTCACATAGAACAAAATAATTATCACACATTTACTTCCACAAATGTGTATATAATTTGGCCAAGTACATAATTTTTTTTGGACCTATCCATATCTGAATAAATTATGTACACATAAATTCAGTTAGAGTGGTTTAAATATTCTCAATAAAATTCTGTTAAACAATGAGCCTATTTTTGGATCGACTCATTATTCACATGAAAACTTGAGAATTATACCTATTTATTGCCACATATATTTTTTATTAATTGGTCGAACACTAACCTTCATTTGGACCAATTAGTGGTTGTATAATTAAGTAGAAAATAAAAATAAAGTTTAATATTTATTATTTGGCTAAATAATAAACTTCTTTTGAGCTGATTATTGTCTGCATAAATAATAAACATTAATTTATCTTTAACTATTTACCGAAGTATATATTTATCTTTAATATGTATATATAATTTTGTCAAATATAGACATTTTTTTATCTGAGCAATATTCACATGAATTACATATTACTATATTTTTAATATTTTAAAATAAATCAATTTTCATAAAAAAAAATTATTTTAACAGTAATATATTCAATCAATTTATTTTAAAATTAAATTTTATAAAACATATGGGTATAATATAATCTAAATTATTACTGATTTTTTTATGTACGTAATAAAAAAATTGAAGATGTTCATGTAACATAAAATGATAATGTTACTCAATAAAACACAATGTATAACAATTATACAACAATATTATGGGTCTGTAATAATTATACATGTATTTACAATTTAAATTGTTACATGATAAAAAATTATTACTCTTTGGCATATACCGTCAGATGATATTTATCCTTTCTTTTGAATTCAAATAAATGAAATAAAAGAAGGAACTGTGGCTGTCTCTTAATTAAAATCTAAATAATAAGGACCATGAAAAAAAGTCTAAAGGATCACAAATAAAACTTTACGCAAATGGTACATACCAATTATTTTTAATTTAATTTTTTAATACCTCTAGATATTCTTGATGGAATGAGCCAATATATATTATTATAGTAGATCCAAATTAAATTTTGCCAAAAGAGAAAACTTTTATCAAATTTGAGTCTATAATAATTAATCAACGAGGTGGAACAAATGTTGCATGTATGAATAAAAAAATCCAAATTCAAAGAAAATGCACGTCAATGGAGATAAATTAATTAGTTCTCAATTATTCGATTATAAATAGTTCTGATACTACTTAGTGAAAACTTTTAAAATTCATTAATTCTAAGATTATTCATACAAAATTATTAAAAAAAAAATACTTGAGTGTAAAAGCATATCTAAATTTGTGAATATAATTAAAAAAAATTTGATTCTTTGATTTTTTTAACTAAAGTTTTTTTATCTTTAATGGGGTTAAATTACAACTCATCTGATGAAAAAAAAAAAACTACGGTGATGGTTTTGATGTATTGGGAATCAAAATGCTAAAGTCATTATTTATATTTGAGTGTGATATTCATTAAATCATAAAACTCAAATAAAATAGTATATCTGATTTTAATCTCATTTAACTCTAAATCAAAAATAATAATGATTTATTTAATTCAGTATTTTTGACAATAAATAAGATCATTGTTATATAAATCATTTGATGTGAAATAGCCTAATTTTTTTCATTATGATTGATATATATATATATATATTATCCATAAATAGATTAGAAAATTAATAATTTTTTAACATTTCAATTTTGAAGTCGAAATTTCTTAACCGTGACACTGGTTGTTAATTTAGAGGGTAAAAATAAAAAAGAATTATGAGAATGTAAAATAATAAAAAAAGGTTTAATTACTCTGTTGGTTCCTATAGTTTTGTGAAATTTTCAATTAGGTTCCTATACTTATTTTCCTTTTAATTGGGTCGTTGCACTAATTTTATTTTCAATTGAGTCTCTACATCATTTTTTCCTTTTATTTGAGTCCCTGTACCAATTTTTTTTTAGTTGGGTTCCTATACAATTAAGCTAATTACTACTAAGAGGATCCTAATTGAAAAAAAAAAATTGGTATAGGAACGCAATTAAAAGGAAAAAAAGTATAGGGACCTAATTGAAAATTTTGCGAAACTATAGAGACCAACAGAGTATTTAAACCTAAAAAAAAAGATGATGATAATGATGATAATGAGAGGAGGAGGAGAAAGATAAGGAGGAAGGGGAGTTTTAATTGTGTAATATTTATTAGAAAAATAGCACCTAAAATTTTTAGCCGTGATACCAGAAGTTTATTAATTTTGACAACGAAATTTTGTAACTATGGTGCAAGAAATTTCTTAACTAATTAGAAATTATTAGAATATTTCTTAATTTGTGGTCCTTTGAAAACTTTTTGTGTTATTCATAAAAAGTTTATGTGTCTTTTCTAATTAAATAATATTTTTTTATTGAACCAATTGAGTGGTATTGAACTCATATATAAGTGGTATAGCCATTTCTATGTCATTTGCCACAAATTAATGTATTTTTGGTTCAAAAACATATTTGAATGTTTTTTTTTTTGAAAGAAAGAAAGTCCAACACAACAAGTGGAGCGTAAGAAGACACAAACAGTACCAGCATAAAACCATAAAGGAAAAAAAATGAACCAACGCAACAAACCCTAATATTTATCCCCTTGTCATTTTCGGTATTGCCATCAACAATAAAAAGGATCCACACCTAACCACTCCTTATAAAACCATAAAGGATATATGGATAATCTCGTCAACCCATTTTTCTTTATTCTAAAAAATTCTTCTATTCGTTTCTAGCCAGATGTTCTAAATAACCGCACAAAAATATATCATCTATCTCTTGCGCTCCTCCTTACTAATTGATATCTCAGTCCAACTTAGAAAATGTTTCTTCAACGTCCCCGGGCACGACCATTGCCTTCAAACAAATGATAACCAAGAACACCAAACCTGCCAAGAAAAATCACAACCAAGAAACAAGTGGTGACCATATTCAACACCTTTGTTACATAACACACATACAACATCTTCCTGGTTAATAATCCTAAACCGACTTAGCTTCTCCTTCGTATTGACCCTACTAGTCAATACAAATCAGATAAACAGTTCAACTCTTGGTGGAACTAGACCTTTCCAAATTGTCCTAATAAAGCTGTAACTTGTTATATCCTCTGGAATTATTTCTGCCTATAATACCTGCACAAAAGAGTTAGTAGAAAACACTCTTTATTTATCAAATTTTCACACAACTCTATCCTCTTTGTCATAAGCAAGTTTGACTAGCCTTAATGCATCTTGCAATTGGTTCACTAGATTCAACTCCCATTGGAATATCTCTCGTCTCCATTTGAAATTCCATATCCACTCTACCCCATCCCAAAATCCACAATTCCCTATAATGGATCCTCTTTGGTTTGAAATTGAGAAAAGTCTCGAAAACTGATCTTTCAGTGAACCAGCACGCAACCAGACATCCTCCTAGAAACGAGTCCCTCTCCCATCACCAATCTCCATAGCCAACCCAGTAATCATCTTCTATCTTACTTGCTGATCCTTGAACTATATCAGGTAAATATCCTTCCAGGGGCCCCTCGGACAGTTAAAACCTGGGAAGACATCAACACATTTGGGCCTAGGTTACTACAAGAGCAAACCACCTTCTTCTACAATGGGCACTTGATGAGCGGATAATTTATACGCTTTTTGGCATTGTTTTTAGTATGTTTTTAGTATATTTTAGTTAGTTTTTATTATATTTTTATTAGTTTTAAATAAAAATTACATTTCTAGACTTTACTATGAGTTTGTGTGTTTTTCTATAATTTCAGGTATTTTCTGGCTGAAATTGAAGGACCTGAGCAAAAATCTGATTCAGAGGCTGAAAAAGGACTGCAGATGCTGTTGGATTCTGACCTCCCTG